>NW_009226256.1:21184-48789 GCF_000690835.1 Fulmarus glacialis | reverse complement strand
ATTATTACATTGACGTTTCCGTAGAAATTAGACATCCCGATGGCTTTGCCTTTTTGATTCTTGCCAGATGACTTTCTAAAGCTTCTGTGATAAAATAGCAAACTTTCAAGTTATTCTTATTACAAGAGATTACTTTTTAAGTATAAGCTAGTTCTTACTCTTTACAGATAACCACTTCTTCTACTGTAAGCGCTAGACACAGGAGGAGGGGTTTTCGGTAAATGTATTTTCATTCTGCTTTGAAAAGACAGTACTGAAGGAGAGAGAGGCTGCCTTAATTGTTTTATCAACCCCCAAATATGTTTCTGATATTCAGGCATTTTTTATTTCTTTATTTATTCATTGTTTTTCTGATTGTCTTACTTCCTGGGTCGATACTCATAAAGCATCTTTGGTTTTAGCAGGAAGGGATTTGTTTTCCGTGTTGTGGAAGTGGATGGGATTTGGTCTGTCTGGTTTCTGGCTGCTCATTCTTGCATATTCTGCACTAGCCGTTCTTTCATCTATATATTTATCTTTGCAACTACTTATCCCAACTGAATCTGAGCAACGCCAGCTGCTGCCAAAATCACTGATTTTGTGCTAGCTTGTAAGTCGTGTAAATCACCATGTTGACATGCCATGGTGCTTTCATCACAAGTTGTTGCTGTCATTTATCTGTCTAGACATGGCCTGCCTGTAGATTTCTTGCCTCCTGTTGTGATGCCTGTGACTTTTAAAAACATGTTAATCCAACATACAGTTACAGTTGATTTGTCAAATTTGCATGCATTGACCACGTTTAGTTTAGAAGTTATCAAATCAAAGTCATGGGTTGGATAATCAGACTTGTCCTTTGCATTATTTCCATGCATAGTGCTCAGCATTGCATTCCCTTCTGACACAGCAACTTTTCTCACTCACTGTCTACTGAGCAATACGGTGAAGACTTTCTTGAACACGTATTTGTTTGAGATTTTGTTTGAGCACCCAGTTTCTAGAGCTTTTCAATAGGACTTCTTGTTGTAATTTTACTTCTTTTTCTTAAAGACAATATGAATTTACTTTAAACTATTTCACTGATTACTTTACATGCACTTTGATGTTTTATGGTAAATCTGTCATTTATGTATGTCATCTGTCATACATCAACCATCTCCATAGGCTTTTTGTTGCGTATTTCACATATGTATTGGGTAGATTCAGGTACACTTCAATGTCCATTGACTTTCTCAGTCCATTTTCTTTTTTTTTTCTTTTTTTTTTTTTTTCCTAATATGCCAGAGACACAGCATTGCTTCGTGGGCAGAATATTTGTTGGGGGGTGGGAGGGAAGAACATAGCAGAATCTGAGATAATATTACTTACGCTACTATTGTCTTTACTGCTTGTTGTTAGGATAGATTTATACAAAAACTGAAATTCAAAACAGATTTGTGCTTCCCTGAGCCCAGGGACCAAATTATAGAAGCATTCAGACTTCTTGGTTCTGAGAACACGTTTCCTATGTTCCATTTTAAAACATCCTTATTCTCAACTTCACTTGATTGTCTTCTGCATTTACTTGAACATGGTACCATGCCTGTTTTCAACATACGCCATCAAAACAGCTAAAAATACTTCACCAGTGTTAATGAATTAGGTTTTGTAGAACCAATATTAAGTTGATAAATATGGTGTGTATGTTGTAGGTAGGGGACACTCCTGGATACTGAAGCTCCAAGACCTGATTCTACATATTCTTATTCCTGAGATTAATCATAAAACTTTGTCCTCTCCTCTTTGTATCCTTTCTTCTCGACTTAATCTGTCATGTCTGCCAGGCTAAAAAGGAAATCAGATGGTAAAAACACTGTGTTTTTTAGTGAAGGGTGAAACCTTTATGCCTTTTGAAAAGTTTAAGAGTGCTGAAAAAAATTCTGGAAAGATGATAATTAATTATAAGGAAATGCTTGCTGAGATTGAAGAATGTAAGTTTTTGAGACACTGAGATGGATACCTGAGCAGCCCATTTCTGCAGCAACATACTGGGTCTGTAAGTGTTCCTTATAGTGTAGAGGTACAAGAAACGCATGTATTCCTTGAAAGTTATAGCATGACTACGTTGCTATATTTTGCTTGATTGTACTGTGGTCACTTTTTAATATTAAACATCAGTAAGATGGCAAGTTACACATTGCTTATTTTATTAGTGCATAAGCAAATTTTGGAGATGCAGGCTAAATGTGAAGATGATGCGAAAAGATCACTGTCTCTTTTAAACCTTATAGATAATGCCTTGCCAGAATTAAATTTTGCTTTATAAGTAAACATTAATTTTGTCTTATATATTAAATTGTAGTCAGAATCTTGGCTGTTGCTCTGTCTTACAACAAACACCATTGTTTTCAGTGGTCAGCCTCACTTAAATGTACAACCTTTCTGTTATTTGCCATGGAGAAGCTCTTTGATAGTGTAAGAAAACGTGCTCTTAGTAGGTTTATTTCTCTTTTAACCTTATTCTGTTGTTGAGCTTTACCTCAGTGTATCTTGCCCCTCTCAGAGATTTGTAAATTCTATCATCCTCCTTCTGTGACTGATCGCTCATACAGGCTAAGAATACTTAAATATACCCTCCCATAAACATTTGGGTCCCAGTTTGACCTACAACATTAAGCAATTCTGGAAAAGCCAGTTGTCTTAAGAGGTCTTCGCCAGCTATTGCCAACTCTGCTCAATGTAACAGAAATCCTAATTTTCTAACTAGGAGGAGAATACTACTCTCTTGTATGCTGCTAAGCAAAGTTTTTTTCCAGTCAGCACAGGAACAAATTTGCAACTTCTGGGTAAGGACTCAACAGTGCGGATTACTGCTTTTATATTATGGAAGGATGCTATGGCAGTACATTGGATTGCCTTCACTGAGTCATAATATTCTCTCTTTTGAAAATGTCTGTGCATGCATGCACATACCCACATGCATGCAGGCACCCACACACATGCACACTCTCAGCACCTTTATAAATAAATATTACTACAAAAATGTTATCCAAATTATAGATGTCTCCTGTGAAACCGGCCCATTTATCTGCCTGAGATAAGAAAGGAATGCCTTGCCTAAGCAAGGAATACTTGAACTGTTGTTTTGCAGTTATGTTTTTTTATTTTGAAATTCATTGTTGCATAAGATTATCTAATAACCCAGTGCATAGGAGATGCGCAAATGTTCACGAACTGGGTGGTAAGTTACTATTTTGTCTGTAGCCCTTTCTTACAGGCAAAGCCATTAAATATAGCGACTGCTGACATCTTGTATACTCAGGAGGCCAGTCAGATGTTAATGCATCAAATCTAGAGATTTACCCAAATTAGATTGTTGATATTCAGGATCTAATTTCATTAAAACTCTGAAAAGTACACATTTGCTTATGTTTGGCCAAAACAGGTATGGTCTTTAGTGTTACAAATATCCTGCATTGAGATATATGCAGTATTAAGCCATTGATTTATTCACAGTAATGTTTTTACCAGGACAGATTATATCCATGAATCACAAAATGGAAGAATTATTATTATATCTTTAGGTTCATCCTTTGGGGATTTCTGCACTATGTGGTATGTGGTATATTTTTTTAGAATAATGCTCCATCAGTTTGTTTCATATGCTTGAAGGGATGGTGCTTCCATTCTGCTCTTTGCTTTTCTATCACACTGAGTTCCCACAGTAAGAATTTTTTTTCTTGATACCAGTGCTGAATATCATATTACCTAATTTCATTCCATGATTTTTCTTGTATCCCTGTAAACCAATTTTTCTTTCTTAATGGATTTCATACACTTCAACTACATATTTATAAAGTCATTCTGCCTTTTTCCTGTTACCTTGGTTGCTACTTAAACAAGTTTTGCCTGGCTTTATTTTGTGCTCTTTCATCATGAGTCGTTTCCTCTGTTTTTAAAATTATATTTGTGAGTTTTACCTAGCTCTTTGTCTATAAAATTTTAAGGTACAGAGTTATGAATTAAATACTGAAATTTAGTTTATCAGAAACTATTGGGAGGGGAGCTACATTTTTTCTGTTCTATAACAAGGTAACAGAAGCAAAAGTTGTATTTGTTATTTTTGTCTGTCTTAGTTCACTGTAGTCTCATGTCTAAGGTTACTGCAGTCATGGATGTGGGTTCAGGTTTTTTTCTAGGCGAGTTTCAGTCTGAGGTCACAGGGCTTTGTTTTCTGACCTTGAGGTTAATAGATAATTCAGTGTAGTAGTAGAAAGGGTTACAGTTTTCCTCCTTTCCATTAGGAAACCTCAGTACGCTTGTATTGCTGTTAGGAGGAGGCACATGCTGATTTACTTTTTTCACTGTTTTATTCTTCTTAGAGGCTGTGGTTCAATTTACTGCGTTCCTTGGAGGTTTGACATGTCAATTAGATGTTATCGACAGTAATAGAAGGGCGGTTGCTGTAAATGTGAAGTTTTTACGAGTGGGCCATGAAATCACACCCAAGGGAATGTAAGAGAGAAGTGCGATAAATACAGTGTTAGTCTACACAGTACAAAGGAACTGATTAATAGGGAGTATGATTCTGTCTCATATCTCTAAAAATATTATTTATATATTTGCTGTTAATCAACTATTTCATTGGTATGAAAAGTTATATAACAAAAATAGCTTACAATCTGTTGTAGGATTATGGGGGGGAGAAGTCTTCAAAGTTAAAAGCATCCCACTAGTTGTATTACTGGGTATGTTAATGTGTTGGATGGCTTTTCATATCTTTGCTATCTACATGAACATCAGGAGCAGTAACTATTGGTAATGAGTAAGCACAACAAAACCAATTCAACCTCTAGGATTGTGCAAACCTGTCTTCTGCGCGTGTGCTCTGGTGTACGCTAAAGTACCCAAGATGAACTTACAGGTCAAGTTACTCAAGTTCACAGCCTTCATCTGCTACCACTGCCATCCCCCAAGGATGTATGTGTAGATACTACATGCACAGTTCTTGCTATGGCATAGAAATTTGGGTCATGGTGTTCTGCCAGACAGTTGCCAGAAAATTGCTAATAATTTCATTTTGTGTAAGATTTTTAAATATAAACTATATTTCCGGAAGTACAGAAAAACAACCTGTTGAAATTGAAAAAATGTGTGAGCAAGCTAAATTATACGAGTACACAGCTTATGCAGTACAAAAATGCTACTAATTGCCTACATTGGCATGTGGATATATTTGAAAATCGGTTACTACATTTAGTTAGAAAAATAATTACTACATTCAGTTTTACCATTGCTCAATTTGACTATTTTAACATTTTCTTTATGTAATGTTTTTTCTAAAACAGCAAAAATGTCAGCACTGAAGCTGTGAAAGTAGGGATTACTATAAGGCATGTTTTACATTAGAAGCTTTATAAAGGTGTCAGAAAGTCTGTATAGACTGCATTAAATCTATTTTATGTGGGAATTTTTATTCTAATAGGTCTGCTTTATAAAGCCTACATTTGGTTTCGACAGTAAATCATATGCAATAAAACGTTTATACCAGTTCAGTAAAGTGTTCTTACAGAGGACAGGTATTTTGTTTGGATTGGTGGGAGGGACCAATCATAGAGCAGAAATAACTACAAATTTGTTCAGATGCTTTCAGAATTGTATGTTCCTTACAGGGAGTATATTTAGAATAAAAACTTTTGAGGGGAGTTTTCCCAAAAGGTGGGAATACCTATTTTTACTTGGCAATATATAAAACCATTAGGTAACAAACACCGCGACAGGTGATTTAGTATTCATTATTTTCACATTTATTCTAGACTCTCATTATATTTCTCTTAACCATTTTTATTACCTCTGCCATTAGTTTTTCAAGTCCTTTATTTTTTTTTCCTTATTAGCCTGGATAAAGTATATTTGCTAGCTCATCAATGGACTGTAGCATAAATATAGCCAAGATGCATTATTAGGTGAGTTTTGCCTCTGTCTCTGGGAGCTGCAGAGAGAAAGCTGTTACTTCTAGCTTGCACCTTCCTTGCTTCCTTAGAACTACCATGTTTGACGGGCCACCTTTTGAGAGAGTGCTGTCATGGTGACAGCAGAAAGGATGGAAACTCAGTTTTAAGTCTCAGTTTTTAGTTGAGGTAGACCAGGGGTAGAATGCACTTAATTTGACTTTAAAAACCAAAATGTAGATGACTCTTGATTCCTCACAATATTTTCTTTCTCCTGCTTTGTCTTCCCCCTCAGAGGCTTGGGAGGCTGGATGGAAAGGGAGTGGCTGAGCCAGCTACCTAGTTTGACTTCTGCGATCTATGGGTCTGACTTTCTGAATTAGTATTATGTTAAATTACAGCTTTAGCAGGAGAGGGAGTATTACTTCACTTTATTGTTTAGTACTGTTATGGTAGAAAACATGTTTTTTATAGGCAATTTATAAGGTAGCTGTAGACCTTTTTGGTATTTTATAAAGAAAAATGTCTGTATGACAGTAACTGTTAGAGCATTTTTAGTGCACGCTTCTGTGTTTATTTTGTAGGTACTCCATAGTAGAGGTTAGTATGGTTTTTATTTAGTTTTATTTATTAAGAAAGCAAGGGATGTAACACACATCATGCAGAACATACTACAGTACTTTTCGAGTCTCAGTTGGCTTGCTTATGTGTGCACGCAATTTTTTATTTGGCAGCATTACATGGTAGTTACTTGCTGTCTTGTTTATAGTACAGTCATCAGCCTGATGTATAGAAAGACAACACATCTCTTCTTTCCCTTTCCTGTAATTTGCTTTTACAAATATCTCCTCACTATTCCATCATGATGAATGCTGTATTTCATTAAAAAAATATGTAGTCACAGCTGAAAAAGTCCACATCCAAATAAGCTAAGAAGTGTTTTATTACTTACTATAGAATGAGGCATATGTGGACAAGCATTAGAAAGCAAAATGGAGGTTACTTGCTGGTAATTGACATTTTTCAGGGTGTGGTGTTCGTTTCCACATTTGCTTCCAGCTCTGCTTTGCTTTTCTTCTTGGAGTGAGGAACAAAAAATGGAGGTTGTATGTCTCCTTGGAAAGTGAGGAGACACAATGTGCACATACAAAATGTACATGCTTAGCCTAAAGCAAGCCATTATATGAATACAATGTGGGTATTACAGCTTGATGAATGTTAGTTACATGTAACAGCTTTCTCTTTCATCTTAACATTTTTGGCCTGAACTTGGTTTCAGCTGTAATAAGTGCTGCTCTGGTGATCCCACAGTGTGGTGGTATTCTGTAGTGCCAGTGGCTCATTAGAAAAGATAAGCTTCCCCTTCTTTCTTGATTTGTTCTTTCTGGAAGACAAGGAAATAACGCGGAAGGATCACTATTTATATTCTATCATATGTAATAGATCTTTAGAAAGATAGCAGCTTTTCATAGAAATAACTAGGCAAGGATTCCAAATGCTGAGAAAGGCCATTAAAATCTTTAAGAGGTGAATTGCTATTTTGGAGCTATAGAAAGCTTAAGCAATAGCAAGCTATTGTTATAATTTACTTGGACATCAGTATTTCTTGCATTCTTCTTGCAATAGCCTAATAAAGAAAAAGACAGGAAGAAACATGAAAGTGGAGGGGTTTCTGATTATTTTCTTCTTCCTCTGAATAGAATATGGTGAAAAGATTGTGGGATGCACAAAGCTATTGAGTTTTCAGTGACAGCTGTTGCTGTTGGAGAGATGAAAGCACTTGGCCCAAGAGTCTCTTTATATGTTTGAGCAGAGAAAATGATTTTCATTGCAAGGAGCTCTAAGTGAGACAGGCAGAGTCAGAGAATAAGAGAGCAAAAGATAATTATCTAAATTATGTTCAGGCTATTATAGAAGACGAATATAGTTAAAATGTAATTAAATATGACAGGCTTACAGGATGCAAGCATGGCTTTGGAATGCTAATCATCAATTACTGCATCTCCTTAGGGGAGTGGGGCAGAACGAGAGAGTTAGAAGTCGGGTGGCTGAGGTGAGATGTAGAGTGTTAAATAAAACACCGTAGGACTGTAACAAGGCTAATTTCTTTTGGAAAATGGAACTGTGGTATCAGGGGATCTTCGCTAGCCAAACAACTTGTAGTGCTGCATTTCAGCTTGAGGACCCTGGTATGAGTAGGCTGCTAGTCCCGATATTCTCTTAGAGATGTAAACCTCAGCTTGAGGTAGTGATTATTTCTGTTGTGAAAGTGATGACCAGGGCTGCTGCAGATTGAGCAGCAAATCTAAAATGAATCAACCAGCAAGGCAAGTGTGAAAGCAGAAAAAAAGGTGGACGCTTCCTGAATATTTAAAAAAGCTAAACCCTGAAAAATTAATTTGTTATAGGGTCACTAATAAGGAGTACAGAGATACAGAAAGTCCAAAGACAAACAATGTCAGTTTATGGGAGAAGTAAGTTTGATAGCTTCTTTATGACCGTGTACTAGGTAAAGAAGGTGAAAGTATTGCCACCAGCTTGAAAGATTTGTTTGCTTGGCATATGGGGAGTAAAGGTGAAGAAATGGCATCTGTTACACAGAAGTATCTAATCCCAGACCAAAAATGAGGTGCTTTTGATATGTTTTAATGCTGCTGTTCCTGGAATACAGTGACTTATGTATGAGTCAATACCAGAGCTATATATAAATTTTGGAGGAAATTTTTGTAAAGACCATCAAAAGCGATTTTGAGGATAGAAAGACTAGCTCATGTGAGGAAAGTATAAAATAAGCACATACGCATGGCATGACTACACAAATGGCATGACTACAAAATAATTTGCAACATAAAATTTCTACAGAGAAACTGAAATTATTACAATAATACAGAAGAGATACCTAGTAGTAAAAGAAGAAGATTAAAAAGAAATATAAGGCTTACCTATGATATCTTTAATTTTATCGAGGAACAACACTGAACAATTGTTATAGCTTGATACATAAGTAGAAGTCTTACTGAATTTGTTATATCAGCAAAAAATGCAAAGAGGGCAGATATGCCTTGATAATGTTCTGTCAGTAATCTCTCTTCCCATATGGGTATAGCTACACTACATAAATTATCTCTTTGTTGCATAATTATATCTGTACTGGTGAGATATTGCTTTGTATATATCGATGTTCTCAAATGTACTGTTACAGTCAAAATCAGTGCAACTTTCTAGTTAATAAGGTTTGCCTTGCTTATTTCAAAAGTGACTTTTTCCGAATCCATTTTGGTTGTTTTCTACTTAGTTTATTTCCTTAGCAAAAAGGAAAAAACAAAGAGGCCTAATTTTCTCATTATCCCATCAAGTACTAATTCTCTAGTTGCAATATCCTTGAATTTTAATAACTTGAATTTTAATAACTCTTCTACAAATTGTCGATAATTTAGACTTTCTTTTTCCAATGGGAAAGGAATAAAATGGACACATATCAAAACAGTAAATATTCTTGGGACAAATTTATTGAAAACCCTATCTCCCTTCAAGTCTCGCATCCTCCAGAATTTTTTTTACTGTTTTCTATCATGTTTTAATATTATTAAAAGGGTAATTATAATCCAATCCTAATAACAGCATTGTAGCAGAAAGTAAGGACTTGCAATGCAGTGGGAAGTGGAAGAACTTAGGAGCTTCCTGGAGGAGCTGATCTAGAAGTGTGTTGTCAAAAGGATCTTCAGAGGCCTTTTTCTCAACCTCTCTTAGCATGTCATGCTTTTCAGCTGTATTCCCAAATAGATGCGTCAGCTTCCTTGCTGTCACTTCATATGACTGCCATCTTCAGAAAATCTGCACTGAACTCTTGCAGTGAGTATTTGACCAGTGCTCAGAAGTGCTATAAATAAATACAGACCCATTTATATTCTATTCTATGATCCCTAATTAACCTATTTTCTTGTCACAGAACACAAACTCTACCTTAGAGGCTAGGAAGGCATAGGCTGTTCTTAATAGCTTCTTTAGGATTATTTTAAACTCTTTTATTTAGAATAGCTTTAGAATATTTTCCAAATCACTGAATAGGGAAATCTGATTTTTACATCATCACTCTCCTTGCATAAAGTGCATGCATGTAAATGTGAAAGTATATGCATAATGCAAATTATGGCAATACTTTGTTATGAGAAGTAATGTTGCAATCATCTGATTGTCCCAGCCACTCATCTTTGGGACTCTATACTTCAAGGTAACAAGTTACATTTCGCCATGAAGATTAACTGACTGGCTGTACTAGGGTAATATGAGAAGGAAACTCAAGAAGAATTGTTCTCCTGTTTAGGGAAAAAAATGTTTTAAATCATAGCAATCTTTCAGATCTTGAGACAGTCAACAAAATAGTCTATTCTCATTTTATATTTTATTTGGAGCTTGAAGAAGCAGCCTGAGCTTTAAAATAAGGAGGACATAGCCACATAAGGGATATAAATAAACCGTGGCATTAGGTAGATAACTGCTGTACCTCTGAGGCCTGACACAGACCGCACCTTTCTATTATGATGGGTAACTCTAATTACCTCCATTACTTCATGCAATAATACCAGTAAACTACTTGAAATTACTTCTTGATTGGGCTCATAATCTTCTTTAAGCAAATATGACCTGACAGCAGTGATAAAAGTAATAGTTGACTAAATTAAACCCAGAAATGCTATGTTTGTGACAAAGAGGTTTTCCTACTAAGGGAAAATTCAAGTGCCTGACAAATAGTTAGCAACCAAGCTGTTCATACTGCCAGTCTTTGGGGTAGTCTACTGGTGGCAAGTGGTGTTTTATTCCAGTTTTGCTTTGGTCCCTTATTTCTTATATGAACACTTTTGAAGGTATTCTGGACACATTCAGGAAAACTATCCAATGTTTTTCTTCTGTAGTGAGTTAATCAAGTTATACTTGACTAATTTTATTTCTGAAGCCTTCTGTGATAGAGTCTAGTTTTGCTAAAAAGTTAAATTCTGTATCTAGCTTTCATGTTTTATGAATCTAAAACAATTTAAATTTCCAGTGTAGTGGAAGACTGACATCCAACTGAACCTCTAGTTCCCAGTATTCTTTTTGTTTCTTCTGTTTCACTGTCTGTGTGTTCTGTAAGCACAAAGGTATGGTAGGAATTGGCGTCTGTTTCCTGCTGTGTATTAGGCTACTTGAGGTGTTGTACCTCCCCCAGATCACAAGAGTATGAATGAGGAAGGAAGGTTATCGTGGTCCCAGTCTACCTCTAGCATTCTCAGTCTAGCCTAAAAAGTTATACTCTAGCTCTGGGGGGTGGTCTGTTCTCCCCACTGCCTTTGTGTCAGGATGGGGCTGTAATTTTCTTTAACCAAGCTCTGATGATTTCTCATGAGTAGTTAACAGATGGACGCATTTACTTTTATTTATCTGATCTTTTGTGTATCTAATACGGTCAATATTAGTCAAGGATTTTAGACTTCGATTCAGTTTTTTTTTTCTTTTACCATTTTCTTAACTTTTAGCAATAATATGAGTATTATTTCTGCATACAAATTATAGTAGTGTAAGGTATGTATGAAAACACATAAGCAGAGCCAAGGCACTTAAAAATGAACAGGAATGCTGGAAATTCAGGTGATGAAAAGTGTTTCTCTGTTTGCCCTATTAAGTGATAATAGTACGTACTGTCACTTGAAGGGATTCTCTGTATGTGTTACTGCAAGCTCTTGTGACCATGTTTAATATTTGTATGGCTTTCTGGATTTTTTTTGTAGATCCTGGCAAACAATCACTTTTGATAAACAGCCTGCATCTTTTATCAGAATAGTCGGAACTCACAACACAGCTAATGAGGTAAGGAACTTTTAAGAAAACCTATATTCTTTATGAATCTACAACAGTACAGTTTTTCACATCTTGCAATGAAATTGATAATGCCTTCTAAAATGTACTTGCTTCATTTTTTTGCTCTGGCAAAATAAGAATGAGTGCTTTTCTTATTTGAGTATTTGTGAACTGTCTTACTGTCTTTCCTACGGAGTTGAAGGGCTGTTGCAGTCTGGGGGATATTTGGGGGGTTTTACAGACAAAGTACAGTAAAGCGTTTCTGGTTTTGACCTTTCCACAGTGCCATCAAACATTCCTTATTGGGTTTGGTTTTAAATTAATCCTTATTTTGATGAACGATGAAAATACCATTTTAGTGCACTAGAGGAAGGTGTATAGTCTCTCATTACTTGGTTTTATCACCTTTATATTATCTTCTCAATGAATAAAACATAATAAAAATCTCATTCTTCATAAGAAAATCTTATTTGCGTAAGATTCTCTTATAATTAATTTTCATTCCTGGTAAATCAGTTAACCAATAGTGGCCAAACCAAGAGATTTTTCAATTCATTTTATACAGAAAAAATGTATTTTGCCCTAACCAACCAAGTGCAATATCATCCTCTTTTTGTTTACTTGTGCTTCTGTCTTCCGTAATTGTTGTGTATTGTCTCAGATGAAGTCCAGATTTTATAGTTGACTTCAGTGAAACAGCTATGTAAGTCTTTGTGAGATAAGGACCTTATATGACGAGATTATAAGAGGCACCAAAAGCTGCTGCTTCTCTGTATGCATACATGTCTACATCCCACACATGTAGTTCACTACAAAACACTGTACTTTCACGCTTTACAATGAACTTTGGATAGCACTATTACATTTGTAGTAATTAGAGTTTGTCAGCTCTAGGAGTCAGGATTTCTGATCATATTTCACATATGAGGTTGCTGGTTCTTAAGCATTGGAAGAATTGCCAAATAGCATTGTTTATTTATGTCCAATTTTAGAGCAATTATTGCAAACACATGCACCACCAGATGTCAACATCAGTTCTCAGCAGACAGTTGGAAAGAAGCTGACCAATCAACTGAACTGGGAATACAATTTTTTTTTTTTTTTTTTCCTAAGCACTGTCTCTTGTGGTATACAGTTCAGTCTTAATCAGTGAGTTTTTAGAAATACAGGGTCAGAAGCTGCCTCCAGGGTTGTTGTACATGCATGAAGAAGGCCTCTTCCATTACTGATCCATATAGACAGTCTTGTTCGCTCTCATACCAGTCTCTGTAAGTTCTCATCTCTTTATTAAAAAAGAATGAGGTTCATTGCATAAACTTAGCAAATCAGCCTACAAGAAACATTACCTCCAACTTTTACTTCTTAAAGGTAGCTTTAAGCCCTGAAGAGTAATGGGCTGTTAAACATAATTCTAATTTCAAATTGGTTACTATTTCCAAGGAATTTAATATTCTGTGTAGTTATTTATATGGAGTACTGCATAACTATAGTGAAGATCAGTATGTGCAAATTGAGGTTACAGCTATTCATGTAGTGGCTCAGTGGAACTATAAACACATGCTGCTGTTCTAGGTCTTTTCCTCTTTTGTCTTTAAAATCTGTACCCAACACTAATTTTTTAAATTTTTTTTTTAATTATTTTTCCTAAAGCTTGCAGAGGAGGAACATTATCAGCATGCACTTATTACTAAATTACATTTTTTGATATATATTAAACAGATGGTCTGTAACATTTCGTCATAAATTTTCATTTTCCAAAGAAGGCAGCAAGATATTTTTCATACTTCCAATTTAAATAATAACAGTATAACCAAAGTCTTGGTTTGTTCTGGAGTCTACAGTCTTGGTAATCTCTTCATTAAGAACACAAGCAGTTTCCAGAATTATTTGCCCACAGCTGGTTGTATTTTATGTCAAACCATTCTCATTTTAAACAAAAGATGCTAATGGCAGCATCGAGGAGTTTTACTGCGATAGGTACAAAAAATACTTGTTCTACCAACGCATACCTTTTAATTTTGAAGCACAAGCTATACTTTCCAAAGGGAAGAATTGATTTTTGTAATTGCAAAAAATCCCATAAAATTTCTCCATTTTGTGAATAATTTCATTTTTTAAACTCATCTTTTCCTTTGCCATGTTTTCCAAGTTTTGAAAGACATGATGTTCACAGATTTTTTTGACCTGGCATTTGAATACTTTTTGGTATGTTAGAACACGATAGAAGTGTAATTTTTGTTTTCTTGAGCTTCCAGACATCCTACTTTTATAAAGAAAAGGATTATTTTTCCTTAGTCCTTGTCATCATTTATTTGTCAGACAGGTCACCTGATACTTTGACTGTGTAAGTTTTATCTTGTTATCCCTCTTCAGTATTACTGACCTGGAAAGGAAAGTTGCTAATACGAGAGCTTTATCTTACAAATTACTGCAGTGTATATGTACTTGGCCTTCCTGCTTTGTATGTCGAACCTTTCTTAAAATATCCATGAGAAGTATAACATGCCGTTGATCAGAGGATGATGCTGAACTGTCATCTCTGCCTTTTGAGACAAACATATGCAGGATTGTTTGTTTTGTAATACTGTTCTGAAATACGTAATTCTGATACTGGATGAAGCAGATGAGCTCAGTTGTACTTCTCTGTCCTCTGCTTCTTTCACAAGCTGTATTCTCTGTATGTTGAAGTGGCAGAGTAACTGGAAATTATGTTGTGAATTCACAGGCTTGTTACTGTGCCAGATGCTGAGTTGAGCATTAAGAATTTAGTATGAAAGAATCAGTAAAAATGGAAGTTACAATTTAAGAATCGGGTACTTCAGACTTTATAAACTAGTATTAGCTAAATTTCAGTGGTACCCATGCTATATTTAAAAAAGCATGCATCACTATGTAAAGTGAAGTTTTAAATGAGAAACACTATTGGTATGGGATACAGTAGAAATATGGGATCTTCTGACTTGGGTACCTCCATCCCATTCATTAGACTGTGCTGCCTTTCAAGGAAAACAGCGTCTTACAGATGTGCACTGATGAGATAATGTTCTTTTCTGCAAATCCTGATGCTGATAAGTGCAGCTGGAAAAATAACAATAGCTGTTACTTTAAAAACATAGGAGCAGGATGAGTATAAAAGGGGCTTCTCAAGAAGTATAGCTGAATGCAAAAATTGGCTTCTCAAGAACTGTAACAGATGGAAAGAATTCATGCCACTGTAGAAATAATAGTTCGGCTTTAGAAAAAACCTCACCAGAAGAAATGCAGAGAAAAACCGTTTTGTGCATGTGTGTGTATGTGTGGGTACAGGTGTAGATTTGTAATCTGTTCATATGTGTATATATAAAGGCATAGAGATACATCTTTATGTGAGCATGTGTGTATATATAGAAATATAAACATGCATCGCTATCTATCTGTATAAAAAACTGCAAGAATTCTTACACTGAGAGGCACAAGAAAATATAATGGGGATAAAAAAAAGCGGTGACTGAATGTTTTTTTACTCATTTCATGTATGCTGTCAGAATTTGAATTAACTAGCTACCTCCTCAGAAAAGACCCAGGGGCTATTGCAGACATGTCATTGAGCAGACGTCTGCAATGTGCACTTGAGCAGGCATGGTCAAAAAGAATAATAGGGTTTTCAGTTGTATTGAAGAAAGGATAGAAAATATAATATTCTGTAGTCTTGTATGAATATATAGTATACCCATGTCTTGTTTATGGTATTTGATTTTGCCCACATTAACTTGAAAGGGTCTGGGAAAGGGCAGTTAGAGATTACCTTTGTTTGTGAGAAGAGCTTTAAAGACATGATCTATTTGCGAGAAGAATAATAGAAGATGTCATAAAAGCATACAAAACTAAGTTAAAACAATAATTTTAAAATTCAGTTTTTAATATTCATCAAGCTTTAGCTATAAAGCTACAATGCATGAGAAAATAGCAAATTTTAAATCAATATAAGAAAAGATTTATTTGTTTAGTATGTGGCAAAGCTGTGCAATTTGTAGCAACGGGAAATCATGTGGAAAGAAGTTTTGTAACAATTTTAAAGAGTTCCTTCCCCTTCTCCTCCCAGGCACTTCAAGAACAAGTAGAAGTAAGAGTAAGTAAAGTAGAAAATAAATTGGAAAAAATGCTTGAACAGATGGTCCTCTTACTCTAAGATACAGTCACCTATACAGTGGTCCCAGGTATTGTTTGAAACATCAGAAAATGATCACTGTTTGAAATGGAACATTGCAGCTGATGAAGCAGCAGCCTCCTTGGACACTCTGAATGCCTTTCTACATACTCCGGGATATATCTGTAGAGCTACCATTGCTATTACAGCAGAGGGCAATCTTGAAATAGAATCATCTTGGTAATGATTTAAATTTCATTTCTAGCATGTATGAACATTCAGTCTTTAGAGGAAGCAATTAGATCACAAGATACATTTAAGACAATTAATATAATTGTTGTTGTCATCCAATAGCATGCAGTAGATATTTATGCTACTTGGCAAAGAAAAAAATCATTTACAAATGTCTCTGTCCGCTTTGGAACCATTTTCCTGATTTTTAGTGTAAAGGTTGGTATAATTTGAAGGGCTTTTCATGCTCCACTTGTATCACTTTATAATGTTTATGGCCCATGGACAGATGTTTTTGACCTTTTGGTGAAACATTCTAATTTGACTTAAGTACTTTGGCACTGATCTGGCCTGCATACTTCCATATAGACTTCATCTTACTTTGATTGTGCTTTTGCCAGCATTTAATTGTTTTGCTTATCTTCATCTTTTCTTCTCTCCAGGTGTTTCACTGTGTGCATTTTGAGTGCCCAGCACAAAACAGTACCCACAAGGATGAGAGTAGTAAGGAAGTGGCAACAGCAGAGGTGGGGACTGGTGGACAACAGCTTGTTTCTCGCCCTGTTCGAGCTGCAAGCACTAGTTCCCTGCATTCCCCTCCTGGATCCACCTCGCGTTCACATGCTCACCAACCGTGAAGAAGATTGAAAGGGAGCTTTTGCAGCCCCGCTGATGTTACATGAAATTATTCAGAACCTTCTTGTGCTGGCACCTTTTCTTGCTTTTTCTCTGTGAACAAAGGGGACCATGTCTGAAAGCTGGAAATGCTGAAATGGAAAAGGCTTTTCCCAAGAACATGAAGAGACTGCTTCATTCTCCTCAATTTGTTCAAATCAGGCTGGTCTCCGAGGGGGGAGAAAATAGGTCTTCAATCTTCATCAAGTACCCCATTAACACCCTACCTCTCTAATCTAACCAAGGCAAGGAGAACAGAAGGAAATAAAAGGCAAAGTTACAGTGGAAGTCTAAAATGATTTGAGCAGAATGGAAGGCATATGAAATAAGTATTTGTTCCCTGAAGGCTTCCATTAGCAAAGAAAATGTTTATGGAACACATCAGTCCAGAATATACGTTATTTTTAAAAGTTACTCTTCATTCATATTCCTTTGTAACTAGTAATCTGTTTTCTAAATTGTTTTGACTCTGTATTCCACTTTGTCTCTTATTTTTGGCTGTGCAGTAGATTAAGGAAGTGTCAAACATGTTTACCTGCTGAGATGCAAATTCCCTCATTCATCAGTGGGATGACAAGAAAAGCCTTCATGATATCAACAAACTAATTAATGGATGCTATGTTAATCTTGACCTTAGCTGACTTTTCAAAGTATAAAATTGTCATTTCTTACACTTAAAAAGGAAATTCCTAAATCAAGCATCTGTCTTGAAGAAAAACATCTTTTTCACTCCTGAAGATGATTACTTAAATTTTACCTGTATTTCTAAGAAAACTTGCAAAGGATCATCAAAAATGTTTGGTTTAGAAAAGTGGAACTGCATCTGGTCGCTGACAAGCAGTTGTTCAGAATACAAAAAGAGGAGTTTGCAGATACTTCTTTTTTTCCCCCCCCAAGAAAAAAATATTTTACAATCTGGAGCTAAAAATTCAAAGGCTGTGCATAAACTTCTCTCATAACCTTCATAAAATATGATGCTTTTACACTGTATTGTAAAAGATCTGGCTCTTGCTTTACAATCACAGAATTCGTTATCCATCTATGTCCGTGTGGATTACATTGCCTGCTACTTTGCTTATTCTAAGTGTTTCCACACTGATGATGATGCAGTCTTACTCTCCAGATCTACATGACTTTTAGGAAGAGCTCCATGTTGGCCTTTCACTGAGGGATAAAGTGATTTTGTATTAAGACAAATGCTGATGTAATTGGCAAAATTGATTAGGAGGGTTGTTACTCCTCACAAAGTGTATTATGTTGGAAATGTCAGCTCTCCAGTTTTATGAACTTGGAATTCCCTGTGGTGACAAATAGCCTTGTCAGAAGAAAACAAAGCTAGTGTAGGATAAATAGAGTTTTCCTTTGCATAACCATAGTGATAAAATGAGTTATATCAACATAACAAATAGCATGTTAATTTATCACACTACTTAATTTGAAAGAATTTCCCTGTTGGATGCTGGTTGTGCTAAAAACAGGAAGAAATGTAACAAGTGGTAGCAATGAATCAGTAGAAACTTCGAAGGAGAAAAGCTTCCTTTTTCTTGTTTCAAATAAAATTGATTAGGCTTTATCAATAATATTATAGTATTTTTCATTGCCAAATTGCAGTTGAGTTCTGACATTTGCATACAGCCCCCTCCCTTCCCACTGCTGTCTTCTGACTTGTGAATGTCTGTCGGTAAAGATGCATGCCCGTTGCGTTATATATAGCTTATAATAATATGTACCACAGCTGCCTCAGACGGTCTGGAGTTCTGAGGCAGGATACTGCTCGTGCCAGCCAGCACCTAGTCTGGGGTGCTGATTACCTTATGGCTTAACAGCCTTTGGAGCATGAAAGAATTGAGGCCAGCTACTGGGGACACAACTCTTGTTTAAGTATAGGTCCAGAAAGTTGGATTTTTAGGTTTTTTTCCCCCTTTGAAAAGTAAAACCAGAAAACTTTTCTATTCTGGTTGTAATCCATGCTGGAATTACTAAGATGCATGGAGCATGTCTTGTCTTTGGTAGATAAGTCCTTCTGTGTCAGTGGCGGTATTTCTTTGCAATTTGATCAAACAAGTTTCCTTTTCTCGAGCTGTGGATAAGCAAAGGGCATAACTTTCTAGCTGTTAGTCTTTAGTAGTCACCATTGTAGAGAATGGTTAAGAAAAAAAATTTTTAAAAAGTTTGTGCCAGCTGAGTTTGTGCCAGTTCTGAGTCTAGGCTCTCAGAGAAAGAACAGGATTTTCAGTTTGTAATCTTTGATATGCACAATTAATTTTTATGATACAAGTAAGTCTTGTAGACTATAACCTACTGCAAATCTTTTTGATATTGTCCTATGACTCACTGTTGAACAGAAATGTCTATTTATTTCCCATGACATTTGGTCTCTGCCAAGAATCTGAATGAACAGATCTGAGAGATTCCCAAAGCAAAAACTATTTAGGTTCTATAGACCCTCCAGTTCCCCACCCCCAAAAATCAATCAAAACAAAAAACAACTTTGCATTGTCCCTTCATACAGGTGAATAGAATTTTTTAGTATTAGACCAATTCTCAGTCACGCATGGCCTTTCTCACAGTCTTTATTTTCTTCTGTTAGAGTTACTCTTAGAACCTGTCGCTGAGGTGAGTCCAATGTGATCACAGAACTCCCAGGCTTTTAAGACAACCCCTGCCACAACTTCACATTTTCTAGTGGGAGTCCTTTACCTTTTTATTCAAAGAAATAATGTTGAAATGTTTTGGGGACCTGAACTCTGCTTGGTCTTCGAGCACTACCTGCCAATAAACACCCCTAGTATCTGTATTGCCTAGGATAGGTCTGTCTTAAACATTGTGTCAGCAACGTATTACTAGTGATAAAGCAAGATACCACATAGAACTCATTTGTGGTTTGGTGTGAATGTTCTCATTCTTTCTAATTATTGCCTATATTTATTGACTCCCAATTTCAGATGTAGTCCTTGTATATTCTTCTGAAATTTTTTTTTTCTTTTTTCTTTTTTTTTTTTTCCCCTGTCAGTGGAGGAAAGTTGTGATGTTATGTCTTAATATCAGGGTTTATCAGAGTGATGAAATACTGTAAGTATTCAGAACTGTGTTATCACTTACTCATTTTATTTGCAGCGGGGGTAGAGCAGAACTGACTAGGTATTCATTGCTTTTTTGTCAGAAACTGTAAAATAGGCCTGTTGTTAGATTTCTGCATAGTGGAACTAACTATATTGTCACTATTGAGCCATTATTTCTATTTAGTACTTTAGTATCTTTAAATTCCCCAGGCCTCATTTTCTCAGTTTTTCTTCCATAGGTTGAATTTAGACTTAGGCTCAACTCATATGGAGCTCAACAAAGCTCCTTCTAAAGTCTCTTTATTTAATTAACTTATTCCAAGTGCATTTAAAAGATTTTTATTCACAGAAATGTACGGCCAAATATCAACTCCTTAAAACTGATTTATCTGGGAAAATTAATTTCTGAAGTGAGCAAAAATTGTGCAGCTCTGTTTTCAAGCCATTGCCAATCAGCTCTAAAACAAGTTCAAATGGCAAGTTAAATGGAATTACAATGAGAGCAGTTAATCCAAGTCTAATGTAAAAGACAATACAGAGGAGGAATCACCAATTTTGTTAGAGAAGGAACTGTTCTTCATGGCAGTTGCCTTCCTTTAGAGCTCCATTTCTTTCTTTTTTCCCCATGAAAATCAGTTTTTCTTGTTTATTATGACAACTCATGAAAGAGCTCAGTGCTTCTCAGCATTGCTGAAAAATTCAAATGAATTTAATGCATCTTCATCTTTACTGATGATAACATTAAATTAGAGAATTTTCAGTTTAGTATCTGACTTGATGAGAGTTGGTTTCCATGAAAGAAAGCAGATGATGTCTATAATTGTTCCACTCTAAGTAAATCAAGTTTTCCAACTAAATGCATGCGAGCATCTACTCATTATTCAGTGATGTTTTGTACATTTTGAGTCAGTGCAAAAATCAGAACACAAAGTTAATGCCATTTTTATCTGATTGTTGTGTGTTAGTAGTTCTGATTATACAGTGATGCCCACTCAGAGACACTCAATTAGGAATTAGAACTTAGATTTCACAGCAAGTAGACATACTATACGTTGTGTTTCTCTATGAAAGTATTAATTGGCTTGTATTTTGACAGGTGTTAATATACTGTCAAATGGACAAGTGAACGCATGGGTAATTTTGTTGTTGTGGATGGAGTAGTCAGCAAATAATCAGAGCCAGTAAGAGTTAATGTATTTAAGAGTAAACATTTAGGTTTGTATGTCATTATATCAGTTGCCAGAGGACTAAATCATGCTTCAGAAATTATTATAATTTGTAGATCCCAGAGGATGCTTGAGGCCTGGTTCCCGTCCCCATCTCTCAGGTAATGGTGTATTTAGGTTAGAATCCTTAATTCTCTCTGAACTGATTGTTGTTGTTGTCAGTTGTACTAGTTAACTCAGATATATATAGAAGCTCCACAAAGCTTTGTTCAGGATACAGAAATAATAGTCCTGGGTCAAGTTTTAGCAGTACCTAAATATTCATATATATATGTTAAATTGAGCTAGTAGCTAATTATTTAGCTTGAATTTAGAACAGGTTTTAAAGCTGCAAAACTAAAAAAAAATTCTGTGCAGGCAGATGTGAAATGCTACCGTATGGCAGGATGCTGACTCTATTTTATGGTTGCTTAAAAAGTGCAAATGTCTAAACAAGGTATGGGTGAGCAGGTCCAAAGCTGGGTTTTGCCCCGTTGCTAAGTATTGGCAAGTCGGCTGTAGTGAGGTGTGTAACATAGAGCAGGTTAAATGCTCATCTCAAAGACAGGGGTGCAGTCCAAAGAACACGCCTATATTCCTCATAGCTACCTTGTATGCCATGGCTTGCAGTGTTTACAGAGTGAGCCTTCATGTGACTTCTGTTAACTGCTCAAAAAAACCCTGCAGACTTTTCATTGGCCCTTGGCAAGCTTTCATTGCAAAGCTTTGGCTGAGGTAATGTTGACGTCCCACCCATACTCCATGATAGAATCTGGGTCTGTGTTTGATTTTGAAGATGCTTACTAGAAAAATAGTTTTAAAATCACCCTGCAACTTTTCTTAGATAAAGCCCAAATTAAAAACTGTAGTATAATACAAGGAAACTGCAGGTATCTGTCATTTACCAATAGACTGACTGCCAGTACAGCTACATACCAGTTTTATAATGCTGCACGTGTTTAATTACCACGATATATACAAATGGTGGAAGGAAGTGAAGAATCAGCTCCGCATACCCTAGCCATTAGACCTTATCACCCAACCAGACATCAGAGAATCACTTCTTTTCCCGTTCCTTCCAGCCTAATAGAATAATACAATTCAGTGTTCTGAAAAAAATTGTAATTGATTCATTACATAAACGTCCTGGGAATTCAAGTTCAGATTACTTTGGCTAAAAATCTGAATGAGTGGTGACTTCACCCTGCACAGGTGTAAACGCACCTCTCCAGTGCCTCCTGCTACTTTAGGCCCTGGGCTATCGTAGAGGAGGAGAGCTGCACTGTTGGTGCGATGTAAGTACTTTTCCTCATTGAACTTTTACTCATGTATTTCGTATTTATCATCTTGGCGCATCTATTCCCTTTGTGCAGATACTCATCCCTCGGTTAAAAGAAGGTAACCTAGTTTCTCATGATTTTCAGAATTATCCAGTGACTCCTGAAAACTGGCAGATACCCATCAACAACCTCAGTCTATATTAAGTAGTCTGAGGAATTTACAAAACTGACCTGTATGGTCTTTTACAGCAAATGCTATGTGTCCAAGAAGTACCAGGTGACTCCTGAAATATCAAGTAAGTTGGGCAATATTACTGTTCAGGTGAGCGTTTGTGCATCTAAAACTATGTGCCATGTAATCCGAGTGAATAGTAGTTATCGCAGCTTCTTTCTGTAGAGGAAGCAGGGAACTTGCACACCTACCAGAAATCACTCATTTCCTTCATGTCATTTTTGGTCTACATCACCTCTATCCGTTGTCTCTGTACTCCTGAGCTATAGTTGCGAGGAGATTTATGGTTAATGCCTAGAATCCAATAAATGTGTTTAACAATAGATGTTAAGAAGTTTGTGTCTTTACATAAAAATTTTAGATTGTGCTTTTGAAGCATGGTCAGGCCACAGAATTGTTTTTTTGGCATCTTCTATAACTGTCTGTTGGGTTTTTTAGTTATTTTCAGCTGCTAAAAGATAGTAGAATTCTTCACAGGAATTTCTCAGATTTGTCACGCTGAGAAACAGCTTTTGAAACAATCACAGCGGGTTCATTGCTGGAGAACAGGGCAGGTTTCTTCTGCTTTCTACAGGCCAGGATCCTGTTTAAGTCATTCTGTAAGTTTGTTTATGCCATTTTTAGTAACAAGGGCATCGGTGTTGCATGATTTGGATCTATTTCAGGAATTATGTCACTTATTCATTTTGAGAGGTAAATACTTTGAGTTAATGTTTCTGTGCAGTAATACAAAGGACTTAGATTAGAAACATATCGCTTGGAGTTGCAAGGAGCAGTTTGGGGGAGAGACTGGTATGGGCTTACATGTGTGCATCTGTGCATGTATAGCTAAGAAAATGTGTGTGTTACCTTGAAGTGACTATTTGCAAAGATGTGTTTCTACGTGGCCTTTTTTTTTTTTAATTTAGGGAGTTCTGTTAACGAATCTATCACCCATCTGAATGTGAGCGCTAAAAAAAAAAAATAGGAGAACGTAGGGAGCAAGGCTTTAGTAGTTTTTATGGGAAAAGCAACACGAAGATACCATTCTTGTGGTCTGAGCTAGTTCTGTTTGTCTTCACTCCTCACAGCTCGTACTTTTTCCTACGTGCTTCCCCCAATCTGCTTGTTACTCCTTTTCTTTTCCTCCCTACCTAGCATCATATCACTGTTGCTGTGGTGTTCCCTGGAACTTTCCTCCAAACTGTGATATATTAAGGATTTTTAAAAATTTATTTATTTTTACCTCTTTGTCATGTGCTGAATAAAATATCCTCATCCCCATTCATTCACATCAGACTTTAAAGGCAACTACCACTAGGCTGTCAAGTGCTAGTGAGCAAAATTTAAATTTGGCTGTCCATGGGTATAGGAAATACTAGCCCTTTTGGAGCTTGTACTTCCATCATGTGTTTTCAACCTGTCTGTTACCTTTAAGAGAAAAATCACTAAGAGGTTTTCTGTTGACTTAGGTAGTAGGTCAGGCTGTGTGCAGGCTTATCTAAGTTAAGTTTAAATACAAATTTAAGTATTTCTCTCTCACCATGATGCACCAGATAGACGCTCAATTTGTTAGTTGAGCATTGCTTAATGTGTTAGTTGTACATAAGTGTGGTTTTCTAAATAAACTGCATCATCAAAAGTGAACCTTGAAAATTTGTAACTTTTCAGCGTCCCTGTGTGAGGGTATTTCAGCTGTCTGGAGATTCAAACATCACACTGAGCACATGGACTCATTTTGAGAAGTATAGCGTTACTTCACAATTCAGTGCCCGTGTCTATTAACCTTGTCCAATATCTTGTAAAATTTTCTTTCCTTTCTGCTTTGCTCAATTTTGTTATTGGTTTTCTGTCTGAAGTGAATGTTAATGAATGTGTATGTTCCTTCATAAAGATCATAAATTAAATATAAGGAGCCAGGCTAAATAGAAGTTCAGCTTTTAATGAACTTTTTCACTCATTTCTGTCAGTGCTCCTCTTTCTTGACAGACAGTAGTTTAAAACTATATGGTACACTCCCCTTCTCTGTAGTAATTATCATTGCATCTTGAAAGTCTTGTGCGTTAAATCCCTTTCCTTCTTTCTCACATTTCCTAAACGTAAAGTGGTTCTAAACTACCTCAGACCTTGTTGTGAACAGGTACGAGTTTCAGCTAAAGTTTTCAGACTTTATCATAGTCTTTGAGTGTTCTTTAAGTGCATGTATGTGTAGTGAAATCGGCCTGCCAGACCCTGATTACATTTTCAGGAATGCTGTCTCGAGTGAGATACGTAACTGGGATGAATTCACAGCCGCACCCATTCGGGCTCATACTGATACCTCTTTCAAGAAAAACTTTTCAGGAGCACAACTTCCGATATGGGAAGTGCTTCAACTTTCTTGTCTCAGCTCTTTGAAGGAACATGATATTGCCTGCACTGGACTACTTTCACCTCTCTTTTACTGTGACAACCCTCATAAAAATTGCATCGTCAGACCTCCATTTCTGGCTGTTAGCAGGAGCTGTGCTATTGCATTGGACTGTGCTCATCAAATGAGAATAAACCCCACATGGCATGTTCTGATGACCTTGGTAACATTTTATACTGCAATGGATACACATTGCCAACCGTTTGGGCTAATTAGGTTTCAGGTAAAATGATGGTTGCAGATTGTGCTGCAGTGATCCAATCAATAACTTTTGGGAATTGTCTGGTTTTGTAAGTTACCCGTTGAACAACCCGGCAAACCTTGTTAGTACTGATTTCCTTTTCACCAGCAGACGTGCACATCATCAAATGAGCATTTTGTAACATGGAATTTTCTATGAGCATCTAGAAAAAGAAGCATCACAGTTATATCCTTAGTAACAAAGTGTGTATTTGTAATGAAAGTTGTAGACTTATTAAACTGCTATAAGCTATTCTGTGCATGCTCTAGCATTGTATTAACAGTTTGTATTAACAGCTGATAAGCA
Source organism: Fulmarus glacialis (assembly GCF_000690835.1). Classification (NCBI taxonomy): domain Eukaryota; kingdom Metazoa; phylum Chordata; class Aves; order Procellariiformes; family Procellariidae; genus Fulmarus; species Fulmarus glacialis. The sequence goes on along the minus strand of NW_009226256.1, from coordinate 23,298 downwards.
GAGGGTTCTGGAGAGCAAGGAAGGCTGGCTCTGGATTTCTTTTTTAAGAGTTTCAAAGAGCAGCAAAACTCGCCAGAGAGGATGCAGGACCAGACAATGCTCAAAGCAAATCATAAAGTGAAACTGTTGTGCTTTGTATTTATTTCTTTGGGGATTGTTCTTTAAAGTATTTAACTTCACAGGAAAATGTAGACTATATTTAAAATAGTGACAATTAGAAATGCACCTTTTCAAGAATGAGAAGGGTGTGATTTGAGAAATAAAGTGATCTTTTGTGTTGAACTGCTTGTCTCTAGTTTTGTTAAAATAGTGGTAGAGCCTGTCTAGTGCTTTTCACATATTGCATGTGCGAATAGAAGAGTTTTGGCAGAACTGGATTGACTTCCCAGCATGGCAAGGAAATGAATATCATCATCATTGATATACTAACTCATAATGATGCAGTTTTAATATCAACATAGAAAACGCTGGTGATTTTCACAGTGACTTTCAGGCCAGTGGGCATCCATAAAGCTACTGCGAATGTTGAAAACAACAGCTGCTAGACATTGCTACCAGGATGTGCCACTGTGCTCTCTGGAAGAAGTGTATGAATGAGTATTTCACTTTATTTCACAAAAAAGGGGGCAAATATTTTGAGACTTGGGAATCTGTTTTCAAACGAACCAAAAAAGGCTTGGTTTTTCAGAGGTATTTAGCACTAGATTTCCTTTGAACTACCATAAAAGGTGGGAGCACCGAGTGTTTGATTCATGAATATTAGGCCTTTATCTGCCTGGCTTATCAGCCTCACATATTGAACAGAATTTTTGTAAGCCTTGCCTGAATTTCAGAACTTTATGCCCTAAAGCACTGACTGTTCTCCAGTAACAACAATACCTTCCTCTATCGTGTAATCTTTTAAGCAGTTGTAGGTGTGTCATGCTATTCCCTTCATAAATGTATATAACCTTTGTTACCTAGAAAGTGGAGAGGTCAAATTCAAAAGATGGAAGTACGATACCAGGTTGTGAGATCAAGCTGAGGTACCACAGCAAACCATACAATGCCGTAATATAATTAGATCTACTTTCTTTTGTATGTTGATTAGCCTTACAATAGTTAGTGAGTTTGACAGTTATTAGATTTTGAGAATAAAAATGGGGTTTTTTAGTATCAGATCCTGCTGTTTGTTTAAAAAAATGTATGCGTGGATTTTGGAGCATAAGCTGCCACTCACCTCAGTTACTAAATTGTGAGACTTAGAACATGTGAGACTACTGATGCGAGGAAGCCTTACTTCTGAAATGCCGTTTGCCTAATAGAGTTCAGGCTGAATGTAAGCCAGAAAGTTGTATAATCCAGTCAATGAGAAGCAGTGCATGCTGAAGCCATCTGCATTCCCAGGCCATGTGTCCAAGTTAAAAAGAAGGTAAATACTTTTTGCTCTATCTTGAGAAATCGGAGGCCTCTTGAGGGCTTTAGGCAATTTCCATTACAACCCGCAGGCAAAATTTTGATTGTGTTCAAGATAATGCAATTCAAAGCAAGTGTTGGATATATTACTAGTACTAGAAGAAAAAATACACTTACAAACCATAGAGAGGAGAAAAAAAAGATGGATGAGAGCAAAGCTCCTTGTTCTGGTAAGGGTCCAGTTTATCTTTGTGCTTAGGCTTGTAAAATCATCATCAACAGGAAGGGATCACGAAGAGAGTGCAGACTGAAGTGGTAATACAGCTACCTTTCCAAACAGTAGCAGGGTGCAGAGTCAATTTGGATGCTACAGCCTGGGGATTTATTTCAAGTTGTTTCTAATTCTAAGTCATGGATTCACTTGTTAATGAGCAGTGGCAATTGAAGCTTAAAACAGTGGCACATCGTTTGTGTATGAGTTGGAAAGACCAGATATATATCAAATCACAATCATTTTATCTTCACGATACAGAGCAAAATGCACATAAACAGGACGTTTTTGTTACTTACTCATTTTGTAATTTACCCTCTATTAACTGCTGCAGAAATATCCTTGTAGGATATTTCTGTGTTAAGCAACTTAAATCTCTTGGAAAGTAGGCAATTGTTGCCTTATAGCTCAAGGCAAAAAAGAAATAATCGTGTAAGATCTTATTTGA
>NW_009226256.1:19830-21149 GCF_000690835.1 Fulmarus glacialis | reverse complement strand
CTTTCCCTTTTTCTCCCCCACTAATATACTAACCTTCTATAGCTGGAAACGTGTGGTTTTTGTTTCAAAAGCATCAGAAGAACCAAGTTGTACAGAAAAAAGCATATCCCATTTAGTAAGAATGGATACATCACAAAAATACCCTTTAATGCAGCTGAATCATTGGGAAGTACAGCGCCAACTTTAGACCCATTTATGAACTGTTCTTTGTTGTCTGGTTTTTAAGACATTACTTTTGAAGGTTGACATTTAAATTGCGTGACTCAGGGAGTGTCGCGAATGAGTGGTTTAGAGGCCGCTTAAAGAATCACCATCAAAGGTATTAGCAGAAAGTGATTTTAAGAGAAATTTATAAAAGTGCGACTTAACCAAGTTCTCTGGTGAGGTTCACTCTATCACTTACTACTTACAACAGAAAATCAAGTTAGAATTGAGCTAGAATGATTTATACAGAGACCAAGGACGGAAAGGGTAGGGGGGACCCTCCCGTTGAGTCACGAGGTTCAGAGAAGACCCCCCTTGCTTTCTAAACTCCTGATAGAGTTTAGGTGCGGCTGGATCCAATCTTAGTCCCAGACTTGGTCAGCGGTTTATGTCTAAGGGATTATATGTGTTTAGCAGCAGTCTAAGGTTCATTCACAGTTTTATGGTGGATCACAAGATTTTAGCAGTACTTAATCATTAAAGGTGAGTGAATAGAATTTACTACCATCACAACAGTGACTTAATTACAGATTAGGCTTGCTATCGGTTACCTAAATCAATTCACACACACAGAGACAGAAATATATATAAATGTACAAAAGGTATACCTGTTAAAAATTCCCCTCGAGTCCAGTGAAATATTCACGTCAAATGTCTTGGCATTTCTCAATAGGCGAAGGGTTGAGCCTCGAGGAGTTTCAGCCCAGGTCCCATCGTCAGTCAGCGACGGTCCTCCGAATATCACAAACTCAAGAGTTCACAAGCTCTGAGAGGCGTCCCACTCAGAGGGAGATGCTGGGCGCAGCCCGCTGCAGTCCAGGAGAGCTCAAAGGGTCTCACTTGGGACCGATGTTTATAGGTTCGCAAGATGATTGGCTTTAGTCATCCGTAAACTTCCATCCTGGCCACAGTCCAAGGTGGTAGTTACTAAAATTCTCAAGGTTTCAGTAATAATGATATCGTTCCACTTAAGCTACGACTCAGGTCATGCATGTATCAGGGGGTGACGAATTATCCCCGCTCTTGTCTCCTGCCTGGGCCAGGCAGTAGGAGTACATTCCCAACCTCAGCTATGCAGAGTTTCTGATACGGTCAACGGACGCTTTCCCCCCTTG
>NW_009226256.1:17427-19774 GCF_000690835.1 Fulmarus glacialis | reverse complement strand
GGCCCCGGAGGGGGGGAGGTGGGGAATGCACCACCACAGGGAGGAACTGAAATATTCACAAATCTTCGCTCCCCTCAGCAACAAGCTGTCTGACTGCTGCGCAGGTTCCCTTCTGACTTGCAGAGAGGGTGCAGGCCAATTGTTACTAGTGTGTTTGTGGAAATGCTGCTTCTGTAGCTCTGTTTGATCAAACACCTCCCTGTGTTTTTTGAATGTGAAGATTCACAGCATGTATATACGGGAGACAGTGGTGTTGCTTAGCACCGAAATAGCACCATCTCCGGGATAAAATCAAATTGACAAGAGGAGGTATTATTAGAATATAAAAGGTATATTTGGTTTTCTATTGTTTGAAAGGTTATTTCTTTATGAGAGGACATTCTATATCCTATGACAGCTCAGTTTCTTGGAGCCTTTGGTGAGCAATACCGTCTCCCTGCTCTGGTATCCTGTCTCTGATGGTAGCCCATAGCAGAGTGAGATTCTGTGAAGAACCTTGTGAAAAAGCTTTTTGGAAACCTAAATACAATATACCAACTAGATCACTGGTATCCTTGTGCTCATTGACTTCTTCAAGGCACCGAATGTATTTGTGAGGTAATTATCTCCTCTGCAAAAACCATTCTGAGTTTTCCCATTGTGTGTTTGTCGAGGAGGAAACAGAGACGACCCACGCTTCTGTGCACTGTGGAATAGCTTTTACATTTTCAGGTCTGTCGGGTCATACATATGCTGAGACTTGCTTGTCTGTCCCCCGTTTAATTCATAGTCCTTCACTACCGCTTGTGGTGTGGTTTTTAGAAGACAGGAGCCGCTGCTCGGGGCCTGCATGTGCTGTATGCAGGTAATCAACCTACCCCCAGCCAAGGAAGCGCAGTTTTGGAATAACCAAGGGGCTTGGTCATCCTCATGGAGAGCTAACTGCTCTCCAGTGCATCCACTCCCCTGTCTACCCTTAGCTACTGCCTCGTGCCTCGGTTACTCTCACATTGTGTGACCTACTGCCTGGAGCTCACGCGCAGGGCAACAACATAGGTTGAGACACAGCTGGGCTTATTTAATATAAAGACTTCTTTGCCTGTAGGTCATGCATACTTGCACATATTTCTGCATACCTGATGTATGCAAATGGCTACAAGCAAATCGGCTGTGTGCATACACATGCTTGGCTAATGAGAGATCCCTAATTTGATTCAGAGAATTTGTGAGCTTTGAAAACATGGACTGTTGTATTCTTAAGTAGTAAGCTTTGTTGCAGATTCCAGGATTGCTGCTTGAAAACCATATAAAAGTAAAAGTGATTCTAGCAACAACTACTCCTAATTGCCCTTGCCTTGAGACTGCATGAGACCAAGCCTGAGCTCTGTTCAGAGGTATTTATTTTTGACAAATAGGCATTTTGCAGCCTGATTTCATGGTTTCATTAGGCACAACATGTATGAAGAGATCATGCACAAACAAATGTACTTGAATATATCAATGAGGGGCGTGGTAAGAGTATTAGAAATTTGCTTAGAGCACGCCTGAGGCTCCCTGGTGCAGTTCTACAAGTTGATTCTGTTTAACAAGGCAATTTACTATTAATCCATCATTGCAATGGATTAAACTGATGCCACTGTAGGGATTTCAAAAGGTCTTGCTTTCTAACAGTCTAATGAAATGAACACATAAGATGTGTATTTTTAAGAAATGAGAATGTGGTACAAATAGATGCATTTCTGACAGGTGTGTTCTTTATGCTGCGTGCTCTCTGCTAGACCACTACATAAATATCCTTGTTGTTTTAATTCAGACATGACATTATCACATTCTGTTATCAACTGCTGGGTGAAAAGGTATTTTTGCTAAGGTGCTGACATAGTGTAGTTTTATTGCTACTTGCACCGTTCAGACTTCAGCATCACATAATGGAGGTGACACTTTCTTTTATAGAAGTATTTTTAAGCTAATAGTTTCACTATTAATAAACAGGTAAATGAGTTTTTATTAATATAAATGGAAAATATGTCATGATGCTCTTTTAGCCATGATCTAAGCTGTATAGCATCAGTAGAAGTTTGCTGAGAATATGTAAGCTTGTATTATAGTTACATTTTTATTTCTCTGGTTACTAATGATAATATTGGACAGAAACACTATTCTTGGAAGTGATTGGAATGAGGAAAGGAATTACCTATGCTTTTGATGCTGTCGTAATATCGTCTAGGTTAAAGCCTCCTAGAAGGACAAAAAAGCACTGCCTTTGCAATTGAGGCTGTTAGAAGAAACACGTTTTTCAGCAAAAACACAGGAGATAACAGTAGGGGTATACAAATATTCCCAGTCAACAGCTTTCCAGTTGATATGT
>NW_009226256.1:0-17396 GCF_000690835.1 Fulmarus glacialis | reverse complement strand
TCTTTCCCGTATGTTTAATGGTACGGCTTTCTTGTCCTGCTCCCAGCAGCTTTCCTCCTCTTTGTGCTGTTTTACCTCCAGTGTGGAGGGCTTCCTGCCGGTGACAGTTCTGTTCTCTGACTCTCAAGTTCAATCTACTGAAAGGGAAATAAAGCATGTCATTACTACACAAACATTTTCTTTGTCCACGTTCTCATATAGGACTGGTGAAAAGGGTTTTTATTAAATGGAAGGAAAGATAGGTAGCTTCCTTGTCAAAAGCATCGTTCCCAACTGCAGACCTGTAGAATTATTTGGGCAGAGAAAAATTAATACAGAGTTAGTAATTTCAAAGTCTTAAAAACTAACTGGGTAAAGTTTTGGCATAATTGTGGTTTAGTATTAGCCTCTGATTAGAAAAGCCAGCAAGCCCCAGCATTCTTCCCACTTTTGTGGAATCAGGAGCAATAGTATAAGCATACATACATTATCCTGCATATTTTATGAGATCTGAATTCCCCATTAAACTACCTTTCTTTTTGTTTCAAACTAGACTAGGACCCATGACTTACAGCAAGAAATCCTGTAATCTTCTGGCATTTGCCAGATTCAGGTTTGACTGATGGTGTGTTTAAGAACTTCCACTGTCTCTCACACTTGCACATAAACTGTTTGGGTGATGGGCCAACGTTTGGGGGTTCCAGTACATGACTAGGGTGATTAAAACATCTGCTCAAAGAGGATGCTGTTATTTCCTTCATGTCCTTGTTAATACTGGCAACGTCAGAAACACAAGCTGCAGGTTTACTAATACTCCAGGGCATTAACTGTGAACAGCTCCCAGTGGTAACTGTTTAGAGAAATGACTTTGCAGTTGACAGCATCAAAAGCATAGGTAATTCTTTTCCTCATTCCAATAACTTAAATGCAATGATTTTTAAGCTTAGCTATTACACATTTCAGATACTCTCTCAGCAGGATAAGGAAAAAGGAAGAAGGCTTATTATTCATCTTCAGAAAACGATCCTTTGGCCAGACTTATGGATATGAAGGACCTCATGAAAGGGCCTGGCACTTCACTTTTTACCTGTGTGAAGGAGAAAAGACAGAAAGGAGCTGATGAAACACGAATATTCAGGGCCACATCAACCAACTGACCTACAAGTAAGGTTAGTGTCTGTAACAACATGTAAGATCAGGAGACCACAAAATAGTTTCGATCATCTGCTTTCCAAGGCTGCCAAATCCTGGCTCACTACGTAGTCAATGGGAAGTAGGCTGAACACTGAAGTTGGTAGATATCTATGTTACATGTATTGAATATGATCTCTAATTCTCTCTGCTGATTGCAGTAGCGGGCAGGCCAAATCAACCATGCTGTCATGGGCTGAGACATAGCAGTAGGCGTATAAATCTAAGATGCCTTAGGGAATGCCCCACGGTTGCCTGTAGCAGCCCTACATCAAATTTAATCAACAAAATTGACTTTTGTTCAATTGAGATGCTTGTGTAATATCTAAATCCAAAATATCAAATGTTTTCAACTTGATTACAAGTTTATATCAAGATAACTACAGTACAGCCTCCATCACAAATGTCACTTGCAACACCTCCCTTTTTTTAATAAATATTAAGGGTGACGTAAGATTGCAGTTTCACTAGTGGTCTGACTGAAGACAATATTCTCTGCTAGGTGCTATGCAAAGGTGTATTTCAGGTGTAGTTTGGAAGTGTTGGCTGGTCCATTTTATGGCAGGGAAGATACTAACATATTCTGTTCTCCTGAAAATACTGTAGAAACTATTAGGTAACAGATGTTGTGTAGATTTTACTTCTGAGAATGTGAAGTAGCAAGTTGCTTTATCATTTTCTTTCTTAAGTGAAAATAAAATTACCCATTGTTTTTTGAGTGATTTTAATCTTAAGGTTGATGGGCAGATCACAGTCTTATTTTTCTCAAGATTACTGGTTTTCCTTACCTGTCTTTCTCCCCACCTTGTTTTTTCTTTTCCCTCCTCCTTCAGAGCCAAATCACTAAAACATAGCAGATACTGACAAACATAAAGAACACTTTATGCATTTTATTTATCATGAAAGCGCTAAAATTTTAGCTTTTTAGCTCACTTAATCATTTTGACAATACGACAATATGATGTATCGTCACCAGACAGATGACACTAGACAGATGACAATACTAATCCTGCAGCAGGTTCTCAAGGGAGATTTTTATTGTAAAAATTGACATATATTGTATCAAGGCGAGCATAATACATTTAGGAAAACAGCAATTTGCTACTTTGTGCAGTTCAGTGTATCTCTGGGTCTTTATCACTGTTGAGTCAGAGTTTCTGCTAATCTTAGCTGCCTCAGAATTTGGGCTCTGGTAAAACTGGCAGGTCCTTCACGTCAGCCCCCACTTCTGAAGCTGTTGAGATGCTGACAGATAGGAAGTACACAGATGTTTGCTTAATGGTTATTTCCCCAGGGACTCCTGTCAGAGTTGTTGGCAGGGAAATAGGGGAATTACCTTGGAAATTGCTAACTCGCTTTTACTGAATGATAGACTGGTGCATTACAAAACAAATTTGACCAGTTTGTGAATGTATGAACTGCCTCCAGAAAGAGAGGAAACTATTCCTAGCATAGATGTTGTCACCCATCTGTTGCTCTATCAAATCTGTTATATCACTCTTGGCAGGGACTAGTGTCCGATGCTTCAATTGAAGGGAAGCGTTCTCTAAAACATACATGACCTGTTGAGCGGTCCTGGACAGAAGATGATAAAGAGTCAGGAAGCAATTCCTAAGGGTGGGGAGGGGGGGGTGAGAAAAAACCAACAGTTTAATTTTTGTTTAAAGTGCATTTTCAGAAAACATGGTGATCAGCATGGTATAAAATTCGGGCAAAGAGAAATTCTAATTATCCCTTCATGTGATGACTGACTGTCCTGCAATAAGAGGTCTGATTACTCTTTTCTTCATGATGCAAATACTGGTGGTCAGAAGACCAGGCTGCAGGCTGGGGGAACTGAGGTGGCTGTACCCCTGTGGCTGCAATCAGGTGTTAGAAGCACCAGCTTGCAGTATATTACGCTGCTCATTTTGCTCCATGGATTACTTGCTGTGCCCACATGTTGAGATGCTTTTAACTCATGTGCAGACTTAGATCTTTCATATATTTTTTCCTGGCATTCGCATTTTTTCTGTGACCTGTGTAAGAAACACACAGCCCAAGCTGAGAATGTCTAAGCCTTGCTGATGCCTGCCATATGTTGACTTATCCTGAGATATATTTTTCTTGATTTCTCTGATATATTCAACATCACAATCCCCATATGGTTACTGCTTCTTTGTGTATTCCAGTGGGAGTTTATCTTTTGCTTTTCAAAGGTTTGCCACAGAGACTGTCCTTACTAGAACATCGTTGTGTGCCTGGTTCATCTAATTATCCTCCCTAGTTAGAGATGCATCAGGGGCTCTGTGTTAAATTGAGGAAGGCTTTTAAAGTTGAATATCTGAATACTGAAAGCTGTAGAAACACCGAAGAGTGAACAGAAGGCATCATATATTGAACAGGAGCATTCAAAGATGGAAGCTATTGCAAGCAGGCAGCTTTGACTTCCCTACTACCTATGTGGCTATGCCTTGATTTCCACAGCAAAACGTGGGGGATCACAGTAAAGAGATCTCCCCTGCCCCTGAAGTGACCAGAGATATTTTCTTCCATTACAGCAAATTTACAACATGCTACATGCTCAAGGATCTTTGCTGAGCTATTACAGTAATGTAGTACTGCCTCATAGTTCCACCCATGCAACATCAAAATATGAGAGTTTCCTAATGATACTGGCAAGTCAAATCCGGGTGCTCAGAAGATTTTTAATAAAAGGAAGAAAAAACCCCAATTTAAAACATATTGTTCATAATAAAGCACTTGTCCTGCTGTCTCACTTATCTCTTCCTGAAGACCGTGCCTTTTCACAGCATCATCCTGGGGGAATGCCCGTGTTAGTGATGTAGTGATTCTAGTGGGACAGAACAAGCGCATCGGCCTGCTTAAGGCTCATCTTGCAGAGGGCAACAGGAGTCACTGAAGCCAGCAAGTCACACCAACAACAAATCCTAAAACAGAGTCCAAAGAAATGCAAACTAGGTGGGATTCTTCAGGACAGAAGCAACACACTGCTCCTATGCAGTGGTTTCCAGTGCTGAAGGAGAACCAATTCAGACCACAGCTGGGGAAAAAAAAAAAAACCAAACCAAAGTAGATGCTGCTTTTTCCGGTTCCTAGTAGACATGTCACAGCACAGCATGTGTATTGCATTTATGCAATAAAGTATGGTTTATTACATTAAATGTTTATCATTCAGACATCTATTAGATTTTTCTATTCTTAGCCAGAGTAATAAAGGAGTTTCATATAATGTCTTATTACAATGGCATCAGATGTTGGAAAGCAACAGGCTTTCCACCGTGAAATATGCCACCGTGATTTTGAGAGGTACAGTATATGTGTATCATCAACAAAGAGAATTAATGGTAACAAACTTTAGTGTGAGAATTTTATTACCTTAACTGCCTTTGGAGTATCTTCCATGTGGCTTCAAAACAGAAAATACATAAGCAACTGTCATGTTCTGCCCCTCAACCCCCAAATCCACTCTTCTTCCTTTCTCCCTCCTCCTGTTAGTCAAAATCAGGCAGATGGTGGGTACCCAAAGGCTGTAAATTATGAAAAGGTATATTCTGAGGTCTGTGGCATATGCAGTATTTATAGTTATTGCCTATACTCCATTAGTACTTCACACCTCTAAAGCATCAGATACAGAGTAGCATGAAGATAACAAAAATAGGAATAGTAGAGCAATAAGAACAATTTAAAAACCTTCAGAGTTTCTTGTGAGAATAATCAACTCGTTATAGATATTGATTGTACAACTACTACTATGTAACTCTTCTAACTCTTCACCAACTTTTCAAGATAAATAAGGCTACAGATGTATGAATATATGCACATGTATGTATGAAAAACGCAGATGCACACACACACGAGAGACCTTTCTTTGATCCAGCTCCCCAAGTCTCTCAGCTAACTGGCAAATACATATCAAAGCTCTAACAAAGTAGCTAAAACAAGCAAAGCAAAGACTATGTATTATATTTACCCACAGTTTCTACTCTTCCAATTCTGCCTTGCACAAATCACAGTATTTGGCAAAGTTCTCACACAGTGTGAACCGCTGTAAATCCTGGAGTTCCGTACTCAAGTTACACAGTAAGCACCAGAGTATTATGCATTAAATCACGGAGTTTTACCAAAGAAGTTGCAATATCAGCTGCTTTGCTGCATTGTTTGTATTTATGGGGAGTGTTCATCAGTGATAGATAAGACCAGTTTGTGCTGCTGTTGTCATTGCCCAGAGTCTGAGAATGCAGTGATTTCTCAGAAATGTTTTCTGCTTCTTGCTGTCCCATGTCACCCAGAAAATTAACTCTGGCAAAAGCGATCAAAAAAGTAGCACAGCCAGTATGGATTCTAGGCACATTTGAGAGAGACTTTTGGTCTCATAACTGCACAATTGTCTGGTTACTACTGTATTTACTCTTAATGAAAACTGTTGTGGAAGTTTCTGTCTGGGCACTCAGGTACCATAGGAATGAGGACTGCCTGTGCCTAGCTAGATTAGAGAGGCATAGTGAGTTACGAGTGTAACGTTAAATTCTATGGCTGAATCAACATTAGTTTCTATAATGTAGAATTACGGAAAATGCTTGGAATAAAACCCTGTGTAAAATCAGAAGGGAATACCAGTGTCCCAGCAATGGCAAAATTAGGTGTCTGAGAAAGACAGAAACAGTGGAACATGTATGGCTTGAAGGCAACCTCTTTCCCAAAGAGATGGTATTTTCACAAGACAAAGGGATCTTTAAATGCTCAAGAAACATTATAAAAAGCCTCCTGAACTAATGACTTCAGTTCTTAAGTCATGTCTGTGGTGAAAACACTCTTCTGATCAGTTAGCTGGGTGATTTGTCTTTACTTATATGGGTGACAGCCTACTAGCAGATCTGTGTAACTAAAATATTGTACAAACATTGTGCTTACAGTCTTTGCTCACAGTTTGCCCATCTGCAATCTTTAATTCCGAGTCTAACCCAGAATCCTTTGTATGAGAAGTAAAAACTGGTAGAGATGTGCATTAATGAAGGCCCATTGAATTCAGAATCATTGCCATGTTATGTTTTCTTCTTTTTTATGTCTTTTATAAGTCACCTCAATGTATTCTAAACACCTCGACAGTGCAAAATACGTTATAGGATTCCATCTCGAGGAACTTGAAATCTAATTTCAAACACAAAATAATAGGTAAGGTAGCAAAACAATAGACAGTTCTGTGGCAAAGCACTTAAGTCTGTGCAAGCAAATGAAAAAGAAGTTGAGTTTTGTATACCAGAGACTGGATTATGGATTTAAAGGGACTTGCCCAAATGTCTATTACGTGAAAATGGAAACGATAGAACAGTGGTCTCCCTCTATGTAGAAAACATAGTATCCTGTTTTCATTGCAGTTTTAAATCTAGAGAAAGCAGCCAGTACATTCCGACCTGGGATGGCCTTTACTAAAGATTTGCTGCAACTATCCAACAACATGAGAAACTTAACTTGGGGTGCTGGGGGGTTTTTTTTGTTCATACCTAGAGGCAAAAGAGGTTGTAACAGCTGTCTTTCATACTTCACTATTGTATGTCTGTGTTTCAATTACTGTTTTGTCTAAATTTCCCTTTAGCAGGATTTAGATTACCAAACAAGACTTACGGCTTCACTAAGGAAAAAAATCAAGACATTTACAGAAGTCTCTGCATTTATACTGATGCTTCCACTAAACAGCACAACTGAGTTTAGTCTGGGATGTAAGATTTACAATTTGTGCAGGTGGGAAGGAACATCTATGTTACGGGAAAAAACTGCTGAGAGAGGGAGGAGAAACCAACAAGTGAAACAGGGCATTTAGATTAATAAATTCTAAGCCCTGCACATTTTTTGTCTCCTCCTTCCTGGTTCTTGCTATGGTTCTTTTTCTTCCGGGTTCTTTTGGGCAATCACTTTATGGCATGCATTTGGTGCAAGTCTCCCGTTGGCATTAGTAGGTGCCAGGAAAGTGGCCATCCCACAATATAACCAGGAGGGATCAATATGGTATCTCAGCTTGGTGACAAACTGTTTTACCATGAATGGGGTTGCTAAAACATACCCGATAAACTTAGCTGAAAGGCTGTCAGGGCTGACAATCACTAAATTCAGAAGAGCCTTGGACTTTGTGAGAATCTTTTTGCTTGACAAGTGCACTAATTCATGATTAAAGGAAATGAGGAGGCTCAGCACATGAAGCAGAGTGGGAGGAAATGGCTGGCATGACTACAGCTGGTAAAAATATGAACTTGAAATAATTGCACTGTTCTGCATGTTCATGGCCTCTTTCATGCTATACTCTTGATGACAGAAAGAGAAGAGGCTAACTAACCCACCAGCTAGCCTGAGACCTGTAGGAATTAATTTTGTGGACTCTGATCAAGAGAAAGCACTCTCTAATGGTCGTAGCAGGGAAATAGAAAACAAGGATTCCTCACTACAGTGTCAGGGATTTATAAGCCACAGCTGTAGGACAGTTGAAGTTCTCTGTAGGATAGAAAGTGGTAAACCTATGCCTCATGTGATAGATTGAAGAGTGAAACTCAAAATAAACTTGCATTTCTGACTGCCAGACTGGTCCCTGCAGTCAGGTAGAGGATCTTGTATGACTGTAATTTGACTGCAGATGGAAAGTTACAGGCTTACATTTTATTGATGTCAATTTTATTTGCCAAACATAGTTTTAATTTTAAACACCCACCCCTGAAATGCTCCCTTTGGTGAATCTGGGTACATACCTCTGCATTCAAATGGATTTCTCAGCCTGTCAGATGCTACTGGCAGGACAGTGATTTGGCCAGGGAGATTATTCATTCTCCTATAATTATTAATCAGCTAATAATCACATCAAAATGTCCTATAAGCCTCAGCAAACCATGAAGTTGACTTCACCTCTCAAGTGGGACTGCTGAACAAACATGACTCTGTCTTCCTCATGGCTTCCCCAGGAAGTTAGGACAGAACTGGAGAATGACATACAGAAAGAGGAGGCAGCACAGAGGATAGTCAAATTGAAGCATAACACTCAAAATCCCATGCTATATTCAATTATTATGGCTGATACCAAGGTATACTTTTATACTCTAAAGGTAGAAGGCATTTTAAAGGTGCAAGGCTTTTCATGCAAAGCATGGCTAAGTGGAAAACCCTGCAGGATTGAGGAGGAGAACAGGAGTTTTTACTCCACAGTGGAGAGAAGCTGGAAAGAAAGAGGAAATGAAAGGTCGGGGGCGGGGGAAGTAAGGAATAATAGGAGGAAAAAAAGAGATGTGGAGAACTAGAATAAATAAAAAGGGCAGTACGGATCCCTAAGAAAGAGATGGACAAGGCATTAAAAAGGAAAACAGCCAATAGAATTTCCCTGAAGAAATTCTTTCAAAAAGTTGAACCTCAATAAGCAAAGGTGCTGCGAATCTTGGATTTTGTACCTCAGCCAAAACAAAGAGAAAACTGAGAAGGTGCAGCAAAAAGCAGATACAGGAAGCCAAACATCCCAAAGAAGCTTAGTTTTGGAGAAACTGAAGTGAAACGAAATGTGCATGCAAATATGCTTTCTATTAAATCAGTTTGAAGGAAATCACGCACCCAAATGGGGCAAAAAGGACAGCCGAGGACTTGGGAGTAGAGCTAGAAGTGAAGAAATAGTAGTCATAATCAGCTAGTTCAAAAATTATTTACTGTTATTTCCCTCCGAAGTGTTGTTTCTCCTGAACTTGAAAGGCCCAAAACATATCAAATGTATTACAAAACTACAGTTAATTAATTTAGCACCCCTGCTTAGAGAAACCAGTCCATTTTTCTCTGTGTCAGGTGGCCTCTCCAGTAGCGTCCTCAGTCTTGGCACTCTGCCTGGTCATTCCCTAGCCTCTTGGAAATGTAAGGCAGGCGCTACTCCAGGTTGAATCTGTCTATCTTATCTCTGTGTAAACAAGTAAAGCATCAGAGGCAACAAACAAGCCAAGAATGAAGCTGTGTTTGATAAAGTCATATCTGGAGAGTTTTTCATCTTTAGAATCTCTTGCAAAATGCATTCAACTAAGAATGGAAGTGTGTGCTGAGTTGCACTGTTTGGCAAATTTGCAGATCTCAGCTGCCATATTTATTCTTCTTCCCATATACATAAATCCTATCAGATAAGAGACGGGAGAGAGATCCTATAGTAAAGCCTCCATTATCAAAGGTAATGGGGAAACTTGTGAGATGAGAAACCTGTACAAGTACTACTGGGTGCACCTGAGAGCACAATGTAATATACCCAATGCCTGTGTCCAGTGCAGATCTGAGTTCAGTCGAGTTTATTATCTGGCCATATCAGAGCTAGGTTGGCTCTTGCAGAGTTACACTGGTGTTCCCCAGTCTTCGAGAGAGAGGATTCATTAATCAAGCGCAGTGCTAGCCCAGATCTAGGTCTGCAGCCACATCATGGCTTGAATGAACCAGCCCTGGAACCAGGAGCATGGAGCTGCAGGTGCGGAGGCAGTGGTTCTGCATGGCGTTAGCTCAGATCCAGCTTGCACAGAGCTGCTGTGCACCGCTGTACTCCGTCTTACTTCTTGTGGCTCTGGAAGTTGTCCCTGCACACTGTTGCTGACAGCCCACCTGGTCCTGCCAGTGTGGCGCAGGCACCGAGATGTTTTGAATCTGCCAAGGTTTATAGTTGGGGCTCCACGCAAGACAGAACAGCTCTGTGATTTCCAAGCCTGTAAGTGGTATGTCCATATTCTCCACCACTGCACCTAAGCTATAATATAAAGTGTATCAGAGCCAACTACCTCTGCAGCCATGCTAGAGATAAACCACAATTTGAATAATCCAATCCCAGAAAACAGAGAGGTGATTGTATAGTAATGTCCATGGCATTAATTTCTGCAACTTAAAGCTCTGCAAGGCTAGGATGACTACGAAATGGAGGTGCAGAAGAAGATGGATTGCAAAGGTGTCTCGAGCTGAGCATGGAAAAATGCTTGTCTTCTACACTGTCATGGTAAATCAGATGCATGGCTATCAGTATTTTCAGGAGAAAAACAGGATGAGCTTCTTAGATCAACTGAAATGTATATGCAGAAGGAGAGGCAGCTAAATGAAAAATCCTTGAAGGGAATCCCGGGTACTCAAATATTTAGAGACAACCAAAGCAGGTTTCATTTGCCTCCTGGATACATTCACCTCCTGGGAGAACACGGAAAACTGTGGGGACAGTGGTAATCTGAAACATTCCTCCTCTTGGCTAATCAGGGAGGAAGGAAAATTCCATTAAAATGAATATGTAACCAGTCACTAAAATAGCTCCTTTGTCATTCTAAAGAGTGCGAAGGAGAGCTGTATTTTCACAACAGCACTAATAGACTATCCTGGTTCTCTAATGGGTAAAAGAAAACTGAACACCAGCATTCCTCTCCCGAGAATTACTTAATTTTTTCATCCCTTTGATATATCCTAGAGAAAGGACCCAAAGAAGATTTCAGGCGGTGATGAGTTAAAACAAGTAGCTCTCAGACAAAGCAAACAATCCAAAATATTATGGATTTCAAGTTCTAGATGTTCTTGGAAAAACACAGAAGCTGAGGTTAAAAGTATGGGGTTTTTTCCCTAACAAAGGACTAACTACTTTGTTTTCACAGAGCTTTTCTTTCCTCCTTTGGACTCAGGATGAGTTAGTGCAAAAGACTTTTAGGTGTCCAACTTCAGGCACTTCAGACCAACATTATAGGTGCAGAAAACAAAAGGAAACCAGCCTCCTTTTCCAATGCCTGTCCAATCCTAGAACACAAAAATCTACTGGAAGACTTCATTTTACCCTTTAAAGAATATCCAGAATTATAATGCCCAGAGTGATGAAACAGGAACCAGACACAACAGGTGTAGGGTCTCATCTAGAAGGCACCAAGGACAGATACCTAACTCATAGAAACAGCTCTGAGTCCGCACAGAGCACTGCAATCACAAATTCATTAAAATGTTGTAGTTGTGATGGTGCCTCTAATTTTTAAAAAATAAACAGTTACAGCACTTGTCTAGAAACCTGGATAGCTGAGGTCTAGCTTCTCCATCTAAAGGACCCTCACAGTTATCTTCCAGGAGGTTGCCATAACATGACATAAAGCAAGCTGTAGGAAGAAGGCACCTTTCTCTGGCCTGTTAAAGCTTGGCTGCTGTACTGCTAATAACGTAAGTTACATGCATTAAGTAAGCAAGATGAAGACAGAGCTCTTTATAAAAGTGATTAGTGTATGCCCTGGGAATGATGGGATTTTATGCCCCAGGATTTTATTCCTTCCTCTGATTTATCTGGTGGTGACAACTGCCAATGTGTGACCAACACCATTAAGCTAAGCAGCCACACTGTTCTGGAGTTCAGTGAGAATGGGGGCTGAGCTTTCATGAACCAGTCTGCTCTGATACAGCAATTCCACGTTTGTAAGATGTCTTCCTGAAGCAATACTCCGTAAGTCAAAGCCTTTCACTCTGTCTCAGTGTCCTCGTATTTAAAAATGAAAATAATGGCTCCAGCCTATCTCACTGGTGTTTCTGAGGCTGAATTAGCAATTACGAACTGTTATAAGATCTCTGGAGAGCTGGCAGAGCACAGTATTATAATCAGTTTTCTGCTGTCTTAAATACTGGATTTTGGTAACTTGCTGTGTGTTATGTTCTGTTGCCCTGCTTCAGAGAGACAAAAGGGAGAAGAGCAAGTCAGATACAGAATCAGAAATTCTTCTTTATTACTATATAATGAAGGGTATAGGCCCATTGATTCTTTTGACATATTCTTCTGGTAGTCACATGCTAACACAGTTGTGGGTTAGAGACTAGGATTTTGATTGATACCTCTGTGCCAGTACTTTTCTTCCATGAAGAATCAATTGTTTTACTTAACATGAAGCAATAAACAGTATGAGCCCAACATATCACCTTTTTGGATAAGGATTCAGAATGAATGTTAATAGAAAAGTCCTGGTTAGAAGTCCCCAGCTTCAGTGAATACCCATTTACTCTGTTATGTTTGTGATGACAAAAAGATGATTCAGGAGCTGGTAGAAAAGTATGAGTCTTCCTTGGAGGGTGCAAAAGCCAAGTGTGCTCTGAGGGCTGGCAGGAGTGGACCAGAGATACCAGTGGCAAGATTCCTACTGATCAGTATCTACTTCATCTTGCTGCCAAGGCTGCTGGAGGCTTCAGGTTTTCTCCAGAGGTCAGATAAAGAAGTTATTTTCCTTTTCTGGTTGAGGGTGATGGAGGGGAGTCACTAATCATCCCTCCTGGGTAGCCAGCTGCCTTGTGCACGGGGATCATAGCCAGGCATGGTCTGCATGAAACAGGTTTCAAATCAGCGAGGTTAGGAAGTACAGTAAGCAATAGGCTAATCACGTTTCTTTAATAAGAAAAGCGCCATGTCGTACTCCGTCCCGTAGTAGTTCTTTCTCCTGCCTGGAAGCTTCAGCTCCTTGTAAAAGCTCTAGAAGAGTAAATCTTACCTTGGCCACCATCTAATGCGACAGTGGCACAGATATAGATGTAGACTAGGTTGTCCATCTGCAGCTTCTCGGATTTATACATATTCCCCTTTTTCCCGTATCCTCCTCAAGCCCCTTCCTCAGAGTGAAACCAAGTCATATTCCACCTCCCTTGAGCACACAGCCCTCATTGTTGGCCAGCTTAT
Organism: Fulmarus glacialis; assembly: GCF_000690835.1. Taxonomy (NCBI): domain Eukaryota; kingdom Metazoa; phylum Chordata; class Aves; order Procellariiformes; family Procellariidae; genus Fulmarus; species Fulmarus glacialis. The sequence goes on along the minus strand of NW_009226256.1, from coordinate 4,567 downwards.
GGCCAGCTTACGGCCAGCAATGAGGGTGTTCTTACATGTCAGTCCCTGATACTGATATTACTGTGTCTTACAGCAAATATTTCATATTCCCAAGTCAGCCTGGGTTTTAATGAACCATATTTAAGCAACTCGCCAGCATCAAAATCCCTGTTATTATTTCAGCTGTGCCTCTGAGATAAGGCAGGTGGTAAACAGATCCAGCCAGACAGCAGATTTGCCTGCAAAATGTGTGCTTGTTCTTTTGGAAATTTTAGAGAGCGCTTGCTTGACTTGCCCTTTAGAAAAGCTTTGTTCCATTAGAGCTTCCTATTTCCTGCCCACAGCTTCATGTCATCTATTGGAAGCAGCTGACAAAAGCATCACGTTCACTTTTTCCATAAAGAAGATGCTCGATGTTCTGCTTGTCCGTTATGTTGATCTGCAGCATGTACCCTTACAAGTGGTTTTTGAGAGTACAGAGGAGAACAGTGACAGTATGCCCAGCCTGCCACTGTCGATCTACCCGAGCTCTCTGCAACAAATTATTTACCCACTGAGTTTGAATTTTGTTTCCTAGCAGATAACAGTTTCTGTAAGTGGATCTCGCACCCAGAGCTACTCACTAAGTATTTTGTGTGAAGAAATTTTAGCAGAGGGACTGTACTTATAGCCATCACTGTTTGGCACTGTAATGTTTGCAATCTAAAATCAGATTGATATGGTCTTGTTCCATGAGGTCATATAGCAGTTGGAAAATAGCTAGTATCTAATATAATCAGCTCCCTCAAACTAATCATTAGCAAATAGTATAAGCATGATTTAACTAGCCATCCCAAGTGCAGAATGCTCTGTGCTCCTCAGATGTGTAAGTTAGGTCAAACACATTCCCTGTCCGTTGCCACCTGTCAGATGGTTTTGTAATGTGGAATTCTGAAAACAATTATTTTTCTACACTTTTCTTTTAAAAAAGCCATTCTGTAGTGAGAGATGAGAGACACTGATCTAATTCCTTATTAGTAGATCTTGCATGGTAGAACGACCTTTGTGAGTGGTTACACCCCAATACCACTCAGCGAAGTATAAGACGCTCCTCTTCTGCCAGCTTCTTCGCTAATGCCGTTCCCGACATGGTGGGAGGCTCGAGGTGGTAGTGTTTCCAAAGATGCTTTTCCTAGCATGAGAACAATGCCTTAGAAAATACACTTTATTGTTATGCTTATAATGCATTTCCTTGTTGGGAAAGGTGTTGAAAGCAGCAGATTTTTTTTCTGATTCAATCTCTAACTAGAGTGAATTCTTGGCAAAAAAAGGCTTCCAAGATTGATATTTGGGTGGAGATTTCTGAAAGATGGGACAGTAAACAAACTCCCATTTTTCTACTATTGTGAAGTATTTTGAATATTTTTGGTGCCTTTCAAACATTTTCTGTTCTTGTTCTTTATTTAGCACTGTTGCATTCATAACCCTCTGCATAATATTAATCATAATTATCAGATTCAACAATACTGCACTATGTAGCCAGAAAAGGTTTGGGAGGTGTCCTAAGGTTCTCTTCCTTATATAGAGCTTAACCCCAGAAAGCACAGCAAAGCTTGCCATTCACCTAATAACTACAGTGTGAAAGAGTATCCCAGAAATCCTTACAGATGTGAGTCCAGGAATAATATAAATTCCAGACGGTTCAAGAATAAATTCATAAGGGTATCACCATTAGGAGCTAGGCTGCTTTAAGGGATAGTTTATTGGGTTTCACCCGTGCATTTTACTACAGAAGTCTTGACCGATGGGGCCTTTCTTCTCCCCCACGCTGCTGTTTACCTGATCCTGCTGTGGTGGGATGAGTTGGCATTAGGGGCTGGCTTATCACCTGGGCTGTCCACTGAGCCAGTAAAAGCACACCCACTACAAACTATTCAGGAACCAGCAGTAGTCTGTTCCTCAGAAACATCTGTATTTGAAAAATGAGTGAGTTTTAGATAAAAGAGAGGATGTTACCTCTTCTAAGTAAATTATTTAAACTTGCAACCTGTTTCTATCTTTTCCATATGAAAAATTAATATACCACAGGCCCTTTTGCATTTTCATGGTAAACCAAATCTTTTTATAGGTTTTCCCCTCTTAAGGAACAGACAAAAAGGGCTTTCCACAGCCAGTGTCAGAAATTTTAGCTATCAATCCTCCTGCCCACCCCCCCAAAGGGGACAACTCTATTAATGAGCATCTAAGTATCAACATAACAGAGAAGCCCATTAATCTCCAGAACACCATGTGCTACTGAGAAAGAAAAGCTGAGTCAAAATTGCTGCTCTTAACATTTGTGAAGAACAAAATGAGGATTTTTTTCCATGTGCCACATGGATCTTGCACTTGGCCTTACACTGATGCTTGATAAAAATCATGGTCAAAATCTTCAACCTGGCTGCGTAAACTAGGCTTTTCTTTTCATATTGATGCACTAACTGAGCAAATCCACCCTCATTTTCAGCAGTGCTGAGCAAATGCCCCTCCAATTCATTTGACTGGCAGCTAAGAAATCTCAGCACCTCTGAAAATCAAATAGTGCTTAAATTTACAGCTCCTCTATTTGAAAATATCTCCCCCAGTCTCCATCTATCTAAATGGAGAAATGCGAAGCCAAGGGCACACAGTGATCTGGGCAGTTAATAATGTTTTTGGCGATGTAACAAATCAATGAAACGCTTGGGAATAATGGCATCAACTCAGATTTAACAGTTTCATGACGGTGTCATTTTCCAACAGATGGATGTTGGGATTTTTCCCCATGTACTTCTGTATGTATCAGCTGAGGCAGGTCACAGTCATGTCCCTTCCCTCATCCTCATCTTCATTTTGATTCTTCTTACGAACAAGCAAGCGGCCTGAGCATGTTCCTTATTGCCCATTCTGTAAATGTTTAAAAGTTATCATGTAGCATTTCCAGCTTGCTGGACACATGGCATTAGGGAAAGGTCAGTGTTGCCTTTCTCATCTTGGGGAAGGGAAAGGAAGAAGAGTGACAATTCCAGATTTGCCTGAATTGGCTTCAGTCATTACTGAGCAATGCCATAAGATTTTTAGTGAAATGAAACAGCAGACTATCTAACCCCTCTACGAGAGTCACACAGAGCTCATCATTGCAAGCAGGAACTGATTCTCCTTTCCCTCGTGACCTGCAATTAGCATCTGTCTGACTACTTCCATGTAAAGCATTAATATTTCTAGCCCTGGAAGTGCCTGTGCTTGCGTTTAGAGTCTTACTGCATCTGCCCCGAGCAGTGGTAGCTTTTTCTTCCACGTCCTCTGTGCTCGGTGGCTCTCTGGGGGCAAAGCTGTAGTGTTTGCTCTTCTACGAGACTGCTCTCTTGGGCATCCCCACATCTTTATGGGCCCGTCTTTCAGGGCCTTCTGCTTCCTCTCGTTACTTATTTATTGCATTTAGCTGCTTATTTGGCTGACAGTGCACTTTCTGTCCTTGTACACTTTGTCCCCTCCGATGCACCTCATACATTTTAAAGACAATTTTATTAAAAAATAAAAGCAGGTGAGTTAAATAACAGTTTGTCTGGCCAAGACCTCAGAGGAAGATTTAGCTGATCTACAGTATGAGCTTCACACTGTTATGGAAGCTGAGACAATATTTGGTTTTGCTTCTTTCACATAATTTGTTTGCAGAGTATCCCAAGCAAATGCTGCCAAATTGCTGGGCAAGCGAAAAGTGAAGGGAAAGCAACCTACAAACTATGTAATGCTTTCTGGTCTCCACACACCCAGCCAGATGGGTAACAGTGACATATTAAGGTTGACATTGTGGGCTTAATGCCAATCATGTATTTAAGGGTTTACTATTTTGTTCTATGACGCTCAGAAATACAGCTGAAAGAACCGACTAGGACTTTTTGGGCACCGGATGAAATTTTACATAAAAGCCTGCTGTGGAAAGTTGTTTTCCCTCTGGAGATGGATGATCTACAATGGCCATCTGTTTCTTTCCTTGTTATTAATAATGTGAAGTGTATCTTGAGCATAGCTTTGTGAGAAACCCTTTGATATCTTTGTTAAATGTTGTCCTTTGCTATAGCTTTATCTGTAGCAACAAATCTGGTGTGTTTTGTACAGACAGAATAAACGATAAAACCAACTTACTCTATTGAAGGAAACCATTCAAATTTAAAATGAGATTACTTTTTCCAAGAAAGGTGGTTTATCTGTCCCAGGGAGAGGTATCTTACTCTGATCAGATATCACCGTGAAAGACATAACACAGCAGCACCTCTTAGAAGACCTTCACAAGGCGACGGCCGGGCAGACGGAAGGGAATTCCCTGGCGACGCAATCTCCCGACCTTCAGCACTTCCCGCAGTTTCGCAGCAGAGCGGGGGCCCTGCCCGAAACGCCTGGAGAGCCGCTGTCACCGGAGGGGTGCTACCCGGAGCAACCCCGCTCCCGACAGCGCTGACCCTCCCTCAGGCCGTGCCCCGGCCCTCTCCCCGGCTCCGCCCGGAGCAGCGCTCCCTCTTCGGGGCTCCAAACGAGGGGTCCGACCCCTCTCCCGCAGCATTTCCAAAACCGCCACCGGCTTTCCTCTTCG
>NW_009226255.1:3508-9858 GCF_000690835.1 Fulmarus glacialis | reverse complement strand
AGACCATCTCTCCTCTGCTCTCTCCCACAGCCATGATCTCAGAGCTTTAACATAAGACCAAGCAGCAGGTATCAACTAAGGTGTCCTTGAAGACCCCGTCCAAGCAGCAGGTATCAACTAAGGTGTCCTTGAAAGCAAGACCCCGTCCTGGAGGAGGAAGTGGATGAGAAAAGGGGTTCCAACTCACCTGGTTGCCAAGGAGAAGGAGGTGACAGGAGGGGTTGAGAGAGCAACCAGTTGAACTGGCTTTTATACTGGCCTCAGGGCCCAAAGTCAGCTTCGGCAGAAGTGACAATTTTCCTGCATGCTCCTAATGAATGGAAACATCCCAGGGATGTGTTACTGTTTCCCTCTACACTGCCTTTGCATTTCCTGCTTTATGTCATGCCCATTTCCTCACAGATGCTTCTTTTGAATGCTGGGATGAAATGTCCCATGATTTCTGGGACAAGGATGTGTCACTGTGGGCAGAAAACACAGACAATATGCCAGAGGGGTCCAGTGGAGACAGGTGGTGTCCACATGGGGGATTATGTTGGGGTTTTTTTGTGATCCTGCTGACAGGAAGGGCCCTAGCTGCTCCTAGCTCTGCAAACTTCACTTGGTCTGCTGAGACCTGACTGTTTTCATGTAAGAAGCAACGGGCATAAAAGAAGCACTAAGACACCACACTTTTTTTTAATGTCTGCAAGTTCCTTATGATATATTCTTCTTACACAGATGTTTAGAGGAAGAAAGAAAAAGAGACCATATAGACCTTCTCTTCTAGAGTTACTGAGTAGAACAAAGTCAGGTTGGATGAGACTTTGACCAACTGATCTAATGAAAGCTGTCCCTTCCCATGGCCATGTTTATGACTCCTCGGAGCCCAGGATTCATCCCTGCGTGGGCCATGCTGTCCCATCATCCATTCTTGCCTCTAGATTTTTTAATCATTTATAATCATTAGTCCAAGCACTTCTTCCTTTTCTTCTTCCTTATCCTCTAATATATTCAACATCACTGTTCTGGCCTCTGAGCAGTCACGGAGAAATGCAGGCAGAAGACATGAAATAAGCAGTTAACGTGCTCACCATTTCTGTGTTTTTTTGACCACAGTTGGGGTTGGAGAGCTGGAAGCACTCTGTGGCTGCAGGGAGCTCAGGGAAGAGTTCTTTACATGCTCATCAGCGTGACTTGTGGCACAGCCTCATGCCATGAATGGCTCATCTTGCCAGGACCTTATCCCAGGTCAGGAGAGAAAATTGCTAGCCCATTGTTGCCTCTGCCCTGGTCTTCAAAGAAAAGGAGAGACTGCTCACCATGGGATCTTCCTCCAAAGACCTAAGTCAGGAGCAATCAGTTCATCTGGGGACAGACACTTTTCAGCTTCTTGATGTAGCTTGGACCATGCTGAAGGCACCAAGGAAGGCAAGGGATGCCTGGTGGGCGGTGGCTGAAGGTGAGTCAGCAGTGTGCCCTTGTGGCAAAGCAGACCTACTGCACTCTGAGATGTCTTAACAAAAGTTTAGCCAGCAGAGCCAGAGAAGGGATCGTTCTCCTCTATTTGTCACTCATGAGTCCATGCCTGGCATCCTGTGTTCAGTTTGGGTCTCCTCAGTATGTAGGAAAGGTACTGACTTGTGGGAGCGAGTCCAGTGGAAGTCCCCAAGGCAGTCAGGGGGCTTGAGGACGTGATATGCTGAAAGAATGGGGCCTTAGGAAAAGAAGGCTCAAGGGAGACCCTATGGGTGTCTATGTGCTCCAAGGTTGTGGAAAAGATGGAGCCAGGCTCTTCTCAAAGTGCACAGTGGTTGGACGAGAAGCAATGGACACAGTCTGGAACCTGGGAAATTCTATTATTTATATATTATAATCTTTTTTTTTCTTTTTTTTTTTTTTTTTTTTGACCTTGAAAATTCTCAAAAAAGTAAAATTCGTGGATTGAGGTAAAGACAGTTTAATAGAACAGAAAAGGAAGGGATAATAATAATAATAATAATAATGGTAGAATATACAAAGTGAGTGACACACAATGCAATTGCTCACCACCCACCGACTGATAACCAAGTAGCGATCACTACTTCCTGGATCACGCCTCCTATTTATATACTGAGCATGACATCATATGGTATGGAATATCCTGCTGGCCAGTTGGTTTAGCTGTCCTAGCTATGCTCCCTCCCAGCTTCCTGTGCACCTGGCAGAGCATGGGAAGCTGAAAAGTCCTTGACTAGCAGGGTACTTAGCAACAACTGAAAACATCAATGTGTTATCAACATTCTTCTCATACTAAATCCAAAACACAGCACTAGGAAGAAATTTAACTATCCCAGCTGAAACCAGGACAACCCCTCACTTTGGAAAGGCAGAAGTCTTAATCTTTATGCGTTTGCTTTTCCTCTGTTGTGTAGCCTAGGATGGGAGAGTGTTATGGTCCCTTCCTGTCCAACTGTGGTGCATGGAAGGAGAAGCTGCAGCCAGCTCTGCAGTGATAGACTCCTAGAAGACTCCCAAGAGAGAACTGCCTTGTCTGGGTGAGGTTGAGTACATCTTGGAACTGTCCATATCTTGTGGGATATCCTTTTCTCTCTGAGGGTGTGCAGTGCCCTTATTTCTTAGGAAATAAGGAAAATACAGATGCTGAGGCTACTGCTGAAGATGATGATGATAATGATTGTTATTATTGCAGTTATGTGATGAAGGCTCTTTTAGACTCTAAAGTTGTTGTTGGAGCCTGGTTCCTCTTTGGGGTTGCAGGTTATCCTGCCAGAACAGGACACACAGCCAGATTCCAGGGTCTGCAGCAGAACTAGGTTCCTCATGTATTTCTGGGGATATGGGGGACAGATGTTGTTCCTAGGTGGCAAAGGAAGGAAAGGGGAGAAATGGTAGAAACATAGGGCCCATCTGTTCCCAGAAGAAACAGCAATGTCCCCAGAGAGATGGTGTAAAACCTCAGTGGGACAAAATTAAAAATCTTCAATGGTCCATCAGGGGTGTGCAGAAGAGCAGGCATTTCTCACTGTGGATGGGAGGACTCCACTGGGGTATCGGACCAGAAGAAGACCCTTCCCACCATGGGGAATCCACAGCCACCAGGTTTACTCACTGTAAAGATCTTGGCTGCAGAAGCAACACGTCGCTGCTGGAGGAGGGAAGACCACAGCGCAGGCATTTCAGGAGTGCTAAGAACAAGCATTTTCTCCTCCCCATTTCATTCTTTGTTCCCTTTGCAGAGTCATTTCTGGCAGCTCTGCTCTCTTGGAACTCTTAGTAGGGGCATGTGGTTTTTTGAGTCTCTCACACATACAGGAGGATTGGTCTCAGCATGCACCTTGGGTATTTCATCCTTGCTGCCTTCCTGAGGCAACCACTGCGTAAGCATTGGCTTTGACTGTTGTTATGATTCCTCTTCTTCCCAGGGGACCTTCATCTGCACAACAGATCTCTGCAGGGAGCTGCTCTTGAATTATGGGCAAATGGGAAACATCAGATCACACGGGTGGTTTTGCACCTGTTTTCTCAAGATGCTGTTACTGCTTGAAAAGAAAAAATGAGACAGAGAAAAAATACCTCCTCTCCTGATCATCTCAAACCCTTTCTCTTGTTTTTTCTCCAGTCCTCCATCTCTTCCTGCCTCTCTCTGCTGATCTGTCTGGGCCCAGTGTCTCACAGACATATCATTGCAGAAGCTCTTTTCTATCTCAGCACTACAGAGTTTCTGACCTGGCAACCCAAATGCACAGGACTTTTGAAAGCTGATGCAGGGAAATGAGAGAGGTCTCTCATCCTACTCACATTCTCAGGGTGTCCTAGTCTCTCTCCTGGCTGGCACAGGTCATGCAGCGTGCCCTGGCTGTGCATTCCTCCTGCATTTCTGCACTGCAAGGGCTTCCTTTTCCCTCCCTTGATCTTGGAAACTTCTGAGAGGACAGGGAATGATAAGTAGGATGAAATGTCATGCAGGAGTTCCCAGGTCCCTCACCCTGCTGGAGGTGTCCTGGAGCCAGCATAGGAGGGCCAGGCACTGCAGGCTGTTCCCTGGAGACTCCGGGCAGCACGTGAGTGCGGATGGAAGACCTGGCTCTCTCTGGGGGTATCCCTGTGGGAGGTAATTGGCATTATTGTGCTGTGGGATCCACACTGAACTGAAGTCTCAGACCTCCTGCCCAAAGACACCCACCGCCTTGCTGTTCCCATCCATGGGGCTTTTGCTGCAAAGAAAGGCACAGTGAGCCTTCTCCTCCGACAGTTTATATCCCCTCTTGTTTTGCATCTTGGAGCTTTTCCCTGCACAGCCACTGACCCTTGCTTTCTTCCAGGCACCATGGGGCAGGCCACCGTCACCCAGCAAGCAGGACAAGTCACACTAGAGGAGAGAGACACCTTCCAGTCCACCTGTGCCTACCAGACCGCTAAGTTTTATGACTTGTTCTGATACCAGTAGAATGAAAGGCCACGCCCCACAGCTGGTCTTGTATCAAACATCAGCTGGCCCCAAGCATGGCGGCTGTCTCACTACGCTGCTGACCACCACGGGGAAATACAGCCTCCTGCGGCTGGAGGAAGTCGAGGTCTCTGACAGTGCCTTGTACCTCTGTGCTGTGCAAGACACCCTGGTGCAGGGAGCTTCCTTGGCTGTGCAACAACCCACGGGAGGGAGGGGATGTGTCTGTGCTGGACTGAGCTTGGGGGAAGGGGCCCTGAGGTGTCCCCTGGCAGCGCTGCTTCCCCTGTGCACCCAGGGATCTGCAGGCCGAGATCCTCTTCCAGGAGAGGACAGTGTCAATGGCTTGAGAGGAAGAAGAAGGTGGTGAAAGAACCCATGCCCTGGAACAGGTTTCCCTGTACACACTAGGACAGAAGAGTATTTGCCATGGGCTGTGCAGAGAGCACTTGTCCATTCTTATCTGTGTGCTCCCCACAACACCAAGAGCTGGAAGGAACCAGTCAGATACTCCCCTGAGCCTTGCAGTCAGTCCCTTGCAAAAAGCTTCTCTTATTTTCTGCAAAAAAAGCTTCATTGTGTTCTCTGAGTTTTCCTCAAAACCCCATCAGGGTGAACCTTTCCAGAGTAGGCATTTCTTGAGAAGATAAAGGTGCTGACACACAGTTTCAGCAAGAACTGGATCCCCCAGTCTCCAAGAAAATGGAAATCCCTGAGTGGGGAGGAACACAAGCAATGAACCAAGGTTTCCTAGCGCATTTGACAACCCCTGTGAGTTTCCCCCACTCTGCTCAGTTCAGGTTGACCACAGGAGGGCATTCATGTGAAAATCCATCTTGCAGCAGATATATTTTTGCTCAGGTGATTGTGGAGGCTGAATCCAGCAGTGTGGGATGACCTGAGCTCTGACTGAACTTGCAATTCTCCTTTTGAATCCTTGTAGGTCTGCAAAGGACAAATGTTCGTCAGACATTGGTGTTTTCAGCCTGGCAGGATCAGGACACATGTGTGCACACATCAGGCTTCACTGAACTGGGAAGCTCCTCTGTGCACAGGGACAGGCCTCAGCCAAGCAGGGGTATTTTGCTGACAGATCAGGAGATATGCGGTAGAGAGTGTGGCAGGATCAGGAGCCTTGAACATCACGAGGAGGGAATTGCCTCCCCTGCTCTGCTGTGTAGGGGCAAGACCCTTCTCCCATCTCTCCTGAGGCTGCTTTTTACTTTTGTGTCCCTCCTTCGCACCTCCCCAGACACTTCCCATGCACTCTCTTTTGCCCTTCTCTTGATGCTTCTTGGGAGACCTCAGTCTCCCATTGCTCTTGCAGCATCGTCAGCTTTTCCTGCTTCTGCACCTCATCGATGAGGATGGAGGGAGGATCTGGGTCAAGTCTAGTGATAGCATGAGGTCTGCAGCCACAGTGAGTGGTGCCAATAGCCCAATCTCAGCCAGGGGCCACTGTCCTCCTTTGGAGATGTTTTGATGTCTCATCTGATGTCCTCAGGAAGGTGAGCATGAGATCTTACCCCTCCCTGGTGGCCTGGTCATCTTTTCAGGGGTGAAATGGTGTTCTGGCACCAGCCTCAGCTCCCATGCAGGCAGCAGTGCTGCAGTGACATGCTCCTGTAGCTGGACCTGGGACAAGCTAGGCTCCCCGTGAGCTGCTAGCATTGGTATTGGGACATTAGTCTGTAATGTGTTCATCACAATCATGATTGATAATAGGTGGCATATTGAGTCTCACCAATACAAACTGGGTTGCCCTTGTTTGGAGAGGGAGCACTTTCAAAACTGGATTAATTTCAGTGTCTTGTCTTCCCATTTCCTGCAACTTCAGTCAGGGCAGCCTATCTAAGAGGAACCTGTCATGTTTCTTCCATCTTGTGTTTTTATGCATAGCAATAAAATAGAGGAAAACAAA
>NW_009226255.1:667-3477 GCF_000690835.1 Fulmarus glacialis | reverse complement strand
ACTCTTTCCAATGTTTGTGGGTGGAGGGGATCAAGCATACTTCTGTGCTCACTGTGAAAGACAAAACCAGTCCAAGACTATTATTGGCAGTTATCTGCTGGCCTGGTGCAGTGTTTTTGACCTGGGAGAACTCAAAAGACAGGACCAAAAAGAAATGCAAGAAACACACAAACTAAGATCCGTGGATGTATGGACCAGGTATGACTCGACTGCCAGAACTGAAGTTCACCCACACTTTCTCCAACACACTGCTCTCTACCATGCTGATCTGTCACCTCTCCCTGACCAAGAAAAATCTTTCTCCCTTTTACTTACTCTTTCAAGATATACCATACCTCTTCTGTAGGTCTCTGTAAAACATGCATAAGGTTTAGTGGTGTGGGCCAGTGGGGCTGTGGCTGCAGAGTCAGAGCTGGGGACAGGAAACCCTCACACCACCTGGTGGAGTAGGAAAAACATTTTCAAGTACCTGCCACGGGCAAAGCAGTCTCAGCTTGGAGAATTTTAAGCAATTTAATTTCCTGCCAATCAACACAAATTTGTGGTCACTGAGCTTGGTGTATTCAAGGAGAGTGAGGGCCCTAGTGTGTGATCTGGCCAGGCTGATTTCTACATCAATCTGTGGGTCGCCTTAGCCCCGCACATCTGTGTAACTGCTGGGTTGTGCAGGGAACTGTTTGGGGGCAGAGGGTTTATAGGTGACTTGTCCTTGCTATCCTTGCCCTTGGATGCAGACCATACCCCATCCTTCTGGGGACAGGTGGGAGGATGAGAAGAAGGTCTGGGGCTGTTGTAAAAGCTGTTTCCATCCCCATTCCTGCATCTTTTGGGGCTATCTTCTGACTGAGCTTCTTTTCCCAGCAAAGGGCTATCCAGAGCATGAGGAACTCCCTTCTGCACAAGCTTGTGAGCTGCTGACCTCTCAGAACCTCCAGCAGCACCAGGCTCCTCGCTGGGGGATAGCAGTACTTGGGCTCCCCGTCTGCAGGATGTGCTCTAAGGCCATGGGGCCATATCTGAACGAAGATCATAGAATCATAAAGTCGTAGAATCATAGAATAGTTTGGGTTGGAAGGGACCTTTAAAGGTCACCTAGTCCAACCCCCCTGCAATAAGCAGGAAGTTCTTCAACTAGATCAGGTTGCTCAGAGCCCCGACCAACCTGACCTTGAATATTTCCAGGGATGGGGCATCTACCATGTCTCTGGGCAACCTGTTCCAGTGTTTCACCACCCTCATTGTAAAAAATTTCTTTCTTATATCTAGTCTAAATCTACCCTCTTTTAGTTTAAAACCATTCCCCCTTGTCCTATTGCAACAGGCCCTGCTAAAAAGTTTGTCCCCATCTTTCTTATAAGCCCCCTTTAAGTACTGATAGGCCACAATAAGGTCTCCCTGAAGCCTTCTCTTCTCCAGGCTGAACAACCCCAACTCTCTCAGCCTTTCTTTATAGGACAGGTGTTCCATCCCTCTGATAATTTTCGTGGCCCTGCTCTGGACCCGCTTCAACAGGTCCATGTCTTTCCTGTGCTGAGGGTTCCAGAGCTGGACGCAGTACTGCAGGTGGGGTCTCGCCAGAGTAGAGTAGAGGGGCAGAATCACCTCCCTCGACCTGCTGTCCATGTTCTTTTTGATGCAGCCCAGGATATGGTTGGCCTTCTGGGCTGTGAGCAAATATTGTCAGCTCACGTCCAGCTTTTCATCCACCAGTACCCCCAAATCTTTCTCGGCAGGGCTGCTTTCAATCCCTTCATCCCCCAGCCTGTATTGATACCAGGGGTTGCCCCGACCCAGGTGCAGGACCATGTACTTGACCGTGTTAAACCTCATGAGATTCACATGGACCCACTTTTTGAGCTTGTCCAGGTCCCTCTGGATGGCATCCCATCCCTCAGACGTGTCAATTGTACCACTCAGCTTGGTGTCATCTGCAAACTTGCTGAGGATGCACTCGATCCCACTGTCTATGTCACTGATGAAGATATTAAACTGTACTGGTCCCAATATGGACCCCTGCGGGACACCACTTGTCACTGATCTCCATCTGGACGTTGAGCTGTTGACAACTACCCTCTGGATGTGACAATCCAACCAATTCCTCATCCACCGAACAGTCCACGCATCAAATCCATATCTCTCCAATTTACAGAGAAGGATGTTGTGGAGGACCAGGTCAAAAGCCTGATGCAGGGCCTGATCGCCACTGGCTTATGAGGAGTTGAGTATGTCTTCCTTAGCTCCAAGAGACAGTGACTGGAAGGAACCCATTGTCCTGTGTCCCATCCTCCCATTCCTCTGGGAATAATGAAAGGTCTTGTGCCCCCACCTTACACCCCCACCACCCAAGACAATGCCTTTCTTCCTTGACAACTCGAGACGACACCAAAAAAGGATTACATGGAGGCAGAAGTTGAAATGCGGAATACTGTAATGACTGTGAAGAGGGAAACGAGATCACTTCCAGAGGAGAAGGCCAGAGCAGGGAGAGCACTAGCAGCTGTCAAAAGTCTGCACCCATTGCCCACAGACCATCCATCTGCCTGCTACATGGAGGAAGAGAGGTCAGCAGATCCCCCAGTTTGGCTCTGGGGGTTTTATAGCCCAGAAGACAAGAAAGAGATGGCAGAGAGTGGAAGGCAAGGAAGTTAGACTTTGGCCACGTTTTCCGAAAGCCCCAGCTGCCCTCCTTTGGAAGGGCAGCACTGGAATCTCAGCCTCTCTGAAATCGATGGCCAGGAGCTCTGTCCTCAGTCCAGAATCTAGGTCTGGATTCCTGGGGGTCCTTGTCCGGACTGTCACCAGTGGCTTTA
>NW_009226255.1:0-558 GCF_000690835.1 Fulmarus glacialis | reverse complement strand
GGGGGGTGATCCCTCAAGGGTGTTCTGCGGGTATGAGCTAAGGATGGGGCCAGGCAGGGTCACCACCACGGGGGAGGGCTGGATGACAACGGTGGAGCCCTGGCACTGCCTGACACAGGGCTCATTGCAGCTGTTGGCCAGCGGGGTTGGGCCGCAGACCCAGCACGGCAGGCACTTGTCGTAGCAGGACAAGTCTCAGGGCTGGAGGTGCACCTGGGAGAGAGGCTCAGGAAGAATGAGAACACAGGCACAGGTGAGGAGCACCCCACCACAAGTTTGTCACCCTGCCATGAGTGTTTCAAGGGCACCTGCTGAGCCAGGAGGTAGAAACTGGCCAGTGAGACCAAAGGGTTTCTTGGCCTCATCCTGACAGGGTACTGCAAAGTATCGCCAGGTCCAGTGAGGCTGGTGCCTATTTCTTCAATGAAGAGCCTCCTCAGCCAAGTTCTGGACACTCTCTGAATCAGACCTTCGCCCTTCTTCCCTCTCCCATGACAAGCAACACCACAACCCAGCAATAGGATGGAGAAGCACGCATCTGCATGAACAGGAAAAGGT
>NW_009226254.1:0-41301 GCF_000690835.1 Fulmarus glacialis | reverse complement strand
TCCGTAAAGAACAGGGTAAAGGCAGCTTTACAGCAGTTTTGTTATGTTTACTTCAGAATAGTTTGAAGCACACAGACACCACCCCCTCATCCCTCTAGTCCACTAAGTGAAATCTGAAACTGACTGCTACAAAACCCAAGTAAGTTATTGACAAACTCTGTTCACATAGGGATACTATGTTTTATTTACACGAGTACCACACACAGGTCAGCTGTTAGTGTCAAACATTTACTAATCTAAACTTAGCCACAGTGGTTATTCTCCCCCATGATTGTGTGTTTCACTGGATAGCAAGTTATTTTAAGTTAGCTGCAATTTGTGCATTGATGCCAAAAGTATTTCTAGTTTAAATTTCATAAGGTGAACTAGGGCACATTCGTAGACCATCAGCCTGACCTGGGAATTTTTCAGTTGCTGCCTTCAGTAGGCTTTTTTCCAGAGTTCCCCCATAATTTCTTTTAATGGTGGCAGTGACAGTAGCATTTTAAGTATTTTTGTTCAATTCCAGGCAACAGAGTGTTTAAAACCTATTAATAGCCACCAGCAGCCTGTCTACACCATTACCGATGCCACTATACAAGCCCTAACACTGTAGAATTGCACGAGGGCAAGCGCAAACATACGGAAGGCCCTACAACTGTGGGGAGTTACGCTATTAACTTGCAAGAGCATCTAAGTCCTGCCGCCTCAACTACAAGACAGTTCAAACTTCTTTTCTGGGGTAATTAATTCTGTGTATTGTCTGTTTATTCAACAACAGGATCATTACAGCATGGATTTATTAAAGACTTGCATTACAAGTTCATCTCTTGGCACTCAAACATTACCAAATCGAAAATTTCTGTGAAACTGAAACAAAGGAAGTCCTAACATTTCAAGAAACCAATTAACACTGTGGAAGTTCCACATGACATAACAGAGCCAGCTACCACTTAGCGGAATTTCTTAAATAAATGGAATCTATTTGCTTTATGCAGCATTTCAAAACTTTCCAGGTCAGAGCATTTCTTCACAAGGGCCTGTTGGCTGAACCTTGGGAGTTAAGGCTTAGGTAGCAGATCACTTATGGACGGCTCTACCTTGTTGAAAACACATTCTTAGATGTCGGAAGTAAAAGGGAGAGAGGTGTCAAGTAACTTCCAACTAGAAATGTAATGATTGTGACAAAACTATTAAAAGCTTTCATTGTTCATCAAAATTGTTTTGAAAAGTGGCTTGCACTCCAACTTCACTACCGTCCCTGAATACAATGCAAGAAGTTAAAATTACTTCCTTTGTATGTATTGTAATTATTACATGTAATACATACATCATGACATTTTAGGCTATATCTACCGAATATATTTCTGTTCTGCATGAATTATTTCAGATCATGCACAGAAGTATCCAAAAGTTGCATCTGTCAGACTTAAATCCTTGTGCTTTTATTGGTGCCAAACTGAAGATTACCATGAGAAAAACACATTTTTAAACAGACCTTCTTGTAAACTGAGGTCTTAACAGTTTTAAAATTTTCAGTCTTTAGCAGCTTACATAAAGAATTCCATTTCTGTTAACTGATGAAATGGGGAAGGAACTGAATATGTTAATAAAAACTTCACTATATTGGCCCAATATTGTAAAAGCAAGCTACGGATGTTAAGAGCAGTGTCCTATTTTTCATGCAAGTTCTGTTAAAGATATAAAGTATAAGCAACACCATAGTAAACATTTTTACTTTATACAAAAAAGTGAGTCTGCTTGAAAAGCACGTGCAAGTCTGCTGGCTGGAGTTTAAATAAATTTTTATTCATAAAAATTAAAATGTTTACTTTTTAAAGGCTAGTGTGATCAATATTTATCTGTATGAATTATAATCAGAAGAAAATAACTCATCAACTTAATTTCCAACGTAAAATTCCTTAATTTTAGGACTTTTCTCAAAAAAAAAAAAAAAAAGAAAGAAAGAAAGAAAAAAAGCTACTTACAGCACAGGAAAATTTCCTCAAATCTGTAATCTCTGGTATAAATATTACAGTCCCACAGACTTTCTTTCATACTGTCATACATTCCAAAACTTGGAAGAAGTTGTGGGGATCCCCTTCTCCCTGGCCAACTTAATCTGCTTTTAAAAGAAACACTTACTATCCCGTAACAGTTTTGAAAACCGTTTTTATTTTTCAATTCTGCCAGAACAAATTTACTCTTGGATGGTCCAGGGGCTTGGTCCCAGGGGGTAGGAAGGGGAAGGTGTTCTTGTACCTGATTATAATCCCCAACATCTATACACAAGCTCCAGTGCACATGAATAACTTTGCACCCACTTTTTAGCAGGCTGTTACTGTTTGTAAGCTCCAGGCTAATTCTTCCTACATGATACTCCATTAAATGAAGTTCAAAGTTTTGTCTGCAGTTTTAGCATTTGGGGAAAAAAAATGGGGACACACATACATAGTAATACGGTAGACATCTCTACTGTGCTATAAAATTGATACCTCCATCTGTCATAGTGCATGCAATATATTCATGAAAGAAAATACTCGGTGCTCTCCTCTCTTCGCAGTATTTAAACTTCTATTGTAAAAGCAGCTTAAAACTATGCCACAAGACCACACCGTCCATCTTGACCACAGGCAACCTGTTTAGCAAGTCAGGCACTGGAACTTTAAGGTTTTTTCCCCAAGTTCAAACGAGACTGTCACTGAGACAGTAGACTTGGTCTGCTTTAATTTGCACCAGAAAGCTGGTAAGGAAACATTTAGAGCCATTTATTATGTGGATTAAATACGACTTATGTTGCAAAATACAGCATATTTGTCTGTTCGCAAATCAAACCACTGTCTTTACATGAGCAGATTTACACAGTTGCAGTACACAGATAAGAGTTCATAAATAAAAATTCTACTCTGTATACCATGCCTAACAATTTTCAAGTCAATGTAACCTCCAATGCATATAAATAGTGTGGCTGGTACAGTCTTCACCAAAGATGTGTCTCACGAATCTCTGCAATGATCTGACTGGCTCGCTGTAGGGCCTGCACACAGAAAGACAGAAAAGCCAAAGTTATTTAGTTTTTCTGAAGAGATTTCTCAGAGGTAACAGCAGCAGTTAAAAATCAAATTAAAGCAAATCATTGTCATTATGACATGAGTGGTAACAACCTGCATCAACACTGATTAACAACTCTAAAGCCTTCCATCTGCAGAAGATTAGGCAAGTCGAAAATACTACAAAGCAAAAGGTATTTTTTAGCATAGGTGTCATTAAATCATTTCCCCAGAGATATAAGAATTAAAAATTAATTGAAACTGAACTTCCAGTTAGAAGCAAAAAGAGTTCAACTGTCATTGTTTTGAGCAACTTGAACATACTCAGTGTTCCCAATAAGACCTATGTTTCTCTTAACATTTTGTGTTTATAAAGAAATTCTCAAGGGCAGACTTTTTCACCACACACAGTTTTAATGCTTTAAACCTTCCTCAAAATAAAAGGGAAACTGTACCTATTCTATATCACTTTTAGCAGTCTGATGCATTCATTACAGTCTAGCACGCTCAACTTCGCAAATTTAAAAGCTCAGAATACCAACTAATACTAGTATTATTTAAAGTATTATTCCAATTTGGGGAAATCTGAGCTATGAGTTTGGCCCTGTAAGTTCACAGTTTAAAAGACTGTTAAAAGACAGTTGCCCTCACTCAAATGTTGATCATACAATAGCAACGATTAAACTTGCTGCAGGGGGTCTTGGACAAGCGGTATCTCGGGGTATCCCAACTCTCAAACACACTGCCTGACCACACTGCGTATGAGAGAGAAGCACCTCTTGCTGCTTCTTCAGTGAGCTGAACTGGCAGAAGGACTCTGTTCTGTGCCATTTGATCCAATCAGCTGTAGCAGACCCTGATACACCACATAATTGAACAATGAAGAAATGAAGAGTTCTGTAACACGGACGCACCACAGACGCACTGTCATACAGATGTACACAGGGGTCATCGTAAGCGAGTCCCAACGTTCCCACTGTTCATATTATGGGGCATGTCTAGATAACACCAGCCTTTGGCCAGTAGGCTCTGGGTGAAGTCTACGCATGAACGGCACTTAAAACACTGTAAGCTTAATCCCCCAAAAGAGAACTGCTGAACACTCTAAAGTAATGTTAAATAAAAGCAAATTATTAAAACCAAATGTATAACTGAAAATAACACCAGATTAGAGCTTCTGCTTTACCCCCAAAATAGAGTTTAAGTCACCTCTTCCCAACTACTCTAGCTACATAATGCTTTCTGGTCACATACTGCTTTTAATTCCTCTAGCAGAGAGAAGTAATACACTGGCATACTCCTAAAAAGCAGCAAAGAAAAAAGGAAGGCAAGTCTTCCAAAAATCTCACATTTATATGGTTTCAATTTAATTAACTACTCCCATGAGCTCCTGATCTTTTTAGTACCTTTAGCATGTCAGCTGCCTCTTTTCTGCGCTGGGCCATGTCCTCAGATTCCGTCAGAAGGTCATCCAACAACAAGGATTTGTACAGCTGGCCCACCAGCTCACTCTGAAGAGTGTCTTTCACGTGGTTCACCAGAAAATGCATCACTGCCTTTGGCACACTGCAAGCACAGAAAGGTTGTTTCTTCAGAAAGAATTACTCAAAACAGGTCTGTTCTAGACTGAAGAACGCACAGTATGAGCAAGCGGCTACACACAACCTTGCCTCAAACTACCAGGAATTTATCGCTACCGTCAATAAAAACTCCCTCTCTCCAGTAAATGCAGTATCTTGTGCAATTTAAGAGCTGTTGAATTTCTTCCACATAGGATAGCTGCATTGTAAAGAACATGAATACATACAGTGTAAAAAATAAAATAAGAATCAATTACTTTGCTCACTAGAGACCAACCTCAGTCTCCACTGGGCCAGGCATGACAGAAAGCTAAGTATTTCAACCCTAGAATCAATCCTACTGTGTGAATGAGAAAAGAAAGAGGCAAAGAAACAATTAATACATCCAGTCTTACTTAGCAGACAAACTGAAAACACTGGGCTACATTATCTCTGATATCAGAGAGCATAACGTGAGGGCAGTTTAAAACTGCAAATGGAGTTTAAGTGTGAAAAACATAGTTGTCTGGAATGGAGGCAGGCAGTAACCAATGAGAATCAAGAACAATGCATCAGAAAGACACTACAGAATCTGTAGAGCAACATTTTTCAGCTCTATGTCAGGCTAAAACACCTGAAAGAAACCACTGTCTTAGCTCTGATTTCTAGGCCACTAAGCTTCCTGAAAAAAATTCCAAGTATTGAATCTAGCTGAACCTGATTTTCTTTAGGACTTAGGACATGTGTAGCAGCACTCTTCTGAAAAAGTGGGGGAAAATATTTACATGAGTACTGACAAAAATCAAATCATCATACTAACGCAGTACCAAAATCTGGGGATATAAACACAGGATCAAAAACTGAATTAGTGCACCTCAGGTTATTTCATCAGAGTGACAGTAACTGACAATAAAAATACTGATGGTCGTTCCCAACTGAGAAATAAAACATGTTAGTTCAGACAGCCTTGTTGGCGTGATTCTTAGCAGCAGTATTTTGCAACTAGAGTGGACTGGGAGTTGACGTCTAATCAGTACTGACTCATTAAATAGTGACCACTTCGCTCTTCTCATGTGCCCATAGCCCTAAATCTAAATCAAGGCAGATCAAGAGTTTTTGCTCATTCTTGGAGTGCTGCAGTTGTCACTGCAGAATTAACTTGGTCCTTGGACCATGCAAGTCTAAACAGGCAGACCCAAGACCAAACAAGATCCATCCACACATCTAAGCTTTTGGAATCATACTCCCAAGTTTGGCTGGGAATTGACCCACGACATTCTCCTGCTTTATGGTTCTTTACTAGCCAGTTGTGGGAAGGCTTCTGGGAAATCATGATGAGACCGTATAGACCTATTAGTACTCAAGTAATTCAATTTACATTCTCCTTTCAAGCCAATACATTACAAGTTCTACCAAAAGAAGAGCTTAAGAAAGAAGCCTAGAATGTTTTGGAAGTCACCCGGCTAAGAGTGAAGGCAACCCAAAACACAGGTTCAAAGCCGTGTGGGTACAGATACCATCCAAACCATTTAAGTAAGAGACTGAATTAGTTCTGCAAGTATGATTTGGGATGGACACAAGTACCATCTTCAAGAGGTATTTCCTAAAAATATTTCTGAATTAGGTGAGGATTTCCCAATACATCAAATTTATAATACTTGGGATAGCATTTTATTTTTTTCGTTATGTATATGTGTATTTACTGCAAAGAATGTGAAGGGTTTGTTTAGAGTACACAAGGAGGTAACACTACTACTACTAACACTGCACTAAAATTAAGATAAACTAATCAAGTCCCTGCCATGAAATACTAAAAATTATATTGAGGAGAATATTAGTTTACTGGATAGAATAAAACTTTCATGACCTCACTAATCTGCTCTAAACCCTGGTTTCCAGATTCCTCTATTTCTCCCAAAATTTCCCATATATGTATATATAAAAGTATATATAAAAAATTAGGTCTTTCTACAAACACTTAAGCACAGCAAATTTTCACGTCATTCTTCATTACAAAAAAAAAAAAGACAATTTTTAAGCAAAACTTTAAAGGTATTTTGCATAGTTGCATACAGCAGAAACATCACTTCTATGCTATTTCCATCCTTATAGCTAAGTACTAGAAAACTTAGCTGCAGTAGTTCCTATTCGACCTTCCCGTTTGAAATAACAGGACGGCAAAGCTAAGTTCTGTCAGGGCTACACAGCATCTAAAGTTCACTCCAGTTATTTGCTGCAAATCATCCATCTGAATTGCAGTATCCTCCAGAAAAGCAGGCATCTCCTAAATAATTAAACCTTTTACTTAATATAATACAGAACTCAAACCATTAGAGAAAACAAGTGCTCCTTCAGGCTTCCTAATTCTGTCAAGTTTTACTGCTGCTGTCCCTTTTAAAAAAAAAAAAAAAAAAATCATATTTTCTCTCTGCATACAAACATAAGAACATGATAAAATAACAAGATTATATACATGACTGTTGAGATATCACAACATTTGTATGGCTTAAACATTTCTAGGAAGTTTTTTTTTACCTGTCCTGAATGTTCTTCCTGACAATAAGGAAGTAAGATTTAATAAGTCGTTCAATCACTTCACAATCTCGTTGCTCACGGGCAGAAAGCTTGCGTGCAACTGGTACAGGCTATGTAAAAAAAAAAAACCCTCAGTTTACCAATTCTGCTCATTTGTATAAGTAAATAAAACTCAAACTGTGGAGTCTAAAATAAACTATTGCTCTTTTAGCCTGATAGCTTTATAGATGTAACCTATCTTGCAACAAACCTCTAATTCTTCAGAAATAAAATTAGAGACATATCAAAATCCAGATCTGTGAAACAAAGGTCAGAGGGCACCACTACTATTTTTTTTTTTTAAAAGCTCGTGAAAGGAACTAAGCTCTCCAAACACTTAAAGGATCGCCATCTATTTTTAACTTAAGTGGGTTTTGTCTTTAATGATTCTTTCCCTCTAATATAAAAATGCCAACTTCAGCAAAAAAGAGCAGGAATTTGAGTTGAGACATGAGCTGAGATTTGTTTCTGTACAAAAAGCAATCTAGACAAGGAGTTCACTTGCACAGGAATTTGTGAAAGGAAGCCAGTTATCCCAAATCATAGGCTGAAACTGGAGGGGGAGCAAGATGAAGGATTGGGCAAGCAGGAAAGCAGAAGAGACTGGCTAGAGCTCCCTGTCCCTATAGTGGTAACTATTTACAAAGATATCATATATTAGTAGCAAAGTTGCAAGATCTGGAATTCAGATGTTTTCTTTCCTGAGCCTGAACGACAAAGAGGAGGTATTTGTCTTTCATGACTCACCACATCTAATAGGTTTACAGCATGTCCTTTTTGAGGACTAGCAGGCAGAGCTGCAGCTGGCTTGGATTTTTCCTCTGCCGATACCTCTTCCGCTTTTGAGGGTTTCAGCATTCCTCTCCAGTTGCCTGTTCCAGGCTCCTGAGACATATCTCCTGCTCCAGAAGCGGCCTGCGCAAACAGCACAATGAAGAAACAGTGGAGAGTTAGAATTTGGGCACTGCAAAGCAGTGTCTGATCAAATCTACTATTTCTGAGCAATAGGTAAGACTCACTAAAAATAAGATTTTCATAGTTATATTCCCTTCATTCTATTCTTCACATTCCCTACCTTTGTTCTCCCTTTGCTGCTTACAGCTGACACAAAGTAACGGTAAAGTGAAAGCTTTTAAAACTCACATTCTTCCTAATAATGGTATGAAAATGCCTCACACAGAGAAGCTCCCCAGCATTTTAAGGGTCTACAAATTACTTCTGAAATATGGAATGGTCTTCCTAAATCATTTGGCTTTTACCACTTTTACCATACATCCTTGGAGCAATACAACCTATACTATCAGGACCATTCTGAAAGTATGTTTTGAAGATCACCACAGCTCTTGGAAGACTGGAATTTGAATTCTTTGGTATTTTATTTAAAAATAAACTGAAGATTCTTATAATATCAGCTAAAAAATATGCACATTTTTGCTTCCGGGTACCACAGCTACGAACGTATTTGTGCTGCTAGACCTCAATTTACAGAAGGCTTTTTTTGTACCAAATCAAAACAAAGCAAAAATTTCCATCCTCTGGAAGTGAAGATCAGAATTTCTGGGAAGTTCCAGACGAAGAATGACTCACTGATCTCCTGAGAAAAGGACATAACACCCAACTCTTAAACATTAGGGATCACTGGACAAAAGAAATATTAGTAGATGGTATCCACCACATGTTAAATTAGTATTTTAAAAAAAAACCTCACAATAGTTTATTTTGATGTGGAACAGTGGTAATTTTTATTTTGTACCTTTCCATAAGCCTAGTATCTGTTCTATTTACTACTGTGCTTTAAAATCTATTGCTGCTTGAAAAACATTCAAGGTCATTCAAGGCTCTGAACTACTACTACTAATGTCTTGTTTCAGATACAGGAGGAAATAAGCTGAATTTATCTATTGTGTTTACAATTAAAACACCACAGGCTGATCTCGAGTCTAAAAAGGAGTGAGAAACAAAGCATGGCAAATAGAATACCAACAGTTGCATACTAGGAGGAAACCCAGCTAAACTGTACACATCAGAAATTTTATTAAAATTGCACAACTGTTCAGAGGCACTGTAAAAAATACACTATAAGAATTCAAATCAACCTCTGCTAATAAGAGAGAACCATTGATGATGAAAGCTCCATTACATTATTTCTGATAACAAGACAGCTATTCAAAATAACAAAAATCCCTATGCCACTCTCATTCAGTATTACTGTGGAGCCTGCTCTATCTCCAAAGTAGTTTCAGAAACAAAGCTACATTCTTACACAAGAGAGAGAGTGTTGAGTATTACCACCTAATAAAGGACAGGTTTTATGGGAAACACAAATTAAACCAAATGTGGCAGCTTCCTGCAATTTCTTAAGTCACAACAGTATTCTTACAGTAGCTCTTGATTTCTTTTTCATGTCTGCAGCACATCAGAACCTCTAAAACTCTGACAAAAATAGTAGTTAAAATTCTACTACTGACTAGATTTTGACTTTAACTACTTTGTTCAGGACAGAAATGGCAGCTTTGCACTAGAAGCTGAATGTGCATATGCAATCAAGCAGAAAGCCTGAGTCCTCTTGGTACTCCTAATACAGAAACTTGTGACTACCCATCTTTTCTGACTCCCAAGTGAAAGCAATTAGCAAAAAAGTCTTTACAGTAACAAACTGTTATTTTAACATGAAAGACAGCACACCTAAAGTGTAAAACACCACTGCAGAACACATTTCACGAATATAAGTAAACCAGGGATTGAACGATTATGTGAAACAACAAAAAGGAGATTCAGTTTGAACAAAGCCTATACAGATTCCCTGCAGGAAGCAGCAAACTCACATTTTTACCTTATCTTCTGTCCTCTTTCTTTAACTGTCAACACATTAAAAACATGCAGTTTAACAACCATGCTGAACACTTTTGATTACAATACTGTCGCACCAAACAATCTATTGCCTACAGTTTGCGGCAAATTATGCTGCATACTTGCACCACAATATATTGCAACCAAGAGTTCAAACAGAAAGCAGTGACTTTGCCACCTAATGGCACATCTTTACCCGCCACTGCACATACTAAAATCAGTAATGCCAAGTAGTCTATACTCCGTAGAGCATACTGTGTCAGTGACAGAGCACTAAATACAAACTGCTTTCCGTACTATCTGTGGTGCACCACAACAGAAATGTGCATGCAGTGCTTATAGGAAAAATCAAGACAGACCTTGCCATCAGCCTCAGCAGAAGCAGCAGTAACAGTCTCCTGGGAAGCAGGTGTCAATGCACCTGGAGCTTTAGTAGACTAAGGAAGGTAAAAAATGCAGGGAGGGGGGGAAAAAAAAAATTCAACTGAAGACCACCAAATCTACCTAGCAAATTTCATACACTTTTACCTACTAGCATCTTTAAAAATCCAGAAAAGAAAATACTTTGAAATTGCAAGCAAAACAGTAATATAAGCAGAAAAAAGAAAAAAAAAAAAGCATCTCCAAGACAGTTAAGAGACTTTTGGCTTATCTGACCTTCAATTTAATTTCAGTTCCTACACTGATGATATAAATATGAAGTCAATAAAAAGAAGGATCAAAGAGCACTGAAAGCAATCTCTAGGTAGCTACCTTAAATTCCCAGTTCATCCGTCAGCTGGCTTCTACTGATTAAAGGCAGTAATATTAGATCCATTCTGGGACTTAGTCTTACTTTTTAAGCTAACAAACTTACTGAACCGATTTCTATTGGCTGTAGTAACTCCTGTTACAACCTGTGAGGAGCTTAAACTGTATTCTGTGTACATGGATTCTAAATACTTCACATAATATTAAATACCTAGCTGTCTAAAATTCCAGCTGATTGTCAGACCATTCATTTCTACAGCCAGGCAGTGTTTTCCATGACACCTGGTTCTTCCACCCATGTACTTAGCTTTCATTGAACCAATCCAAAAACCTGGTAAAACTAAGCAAGCTCCAGAGACAGAATCATCATGGATTACAATGATCAAACGTCACCTCCACCATCTTCTCCCAAAGAAAGCAAGACTGCAATAAATTGCAGTTTTAAGAGTGACTTAAAAAAACCACAACCAACCACCAAGTCACTATGTTGGCACACTGAATATTTTAAATCACTTGTTTATCTTTTGAAATCAGCATGTCTCAGCCATAAATTCAAGCATGCAAGCTCTGACTCCATCTTTAACATCTGCAGGCATTTTAAGCCTGACCTCAGATGACATTCAAATAGTAAGTGTAATATTACTGTAAATTTATAGGCAAGTCTTCAGAAATCCCAGATTCGAAACCTGCCAAAAATTGCATCTTTGGAAGAAGACAGTATCATTCCACTTCTATCTTATGAAATCGAAAGAAAAAAGTCAACACCTGGAAGCTCCCAAGACTGTTACTAGGGCAGCATATCAAAGTTCCCAATACTTAGATTGGATCAAAGGAGAATGCATTAAACTTTAAATGAAACAGTAAATACAAATCAACATTTACTTACCTTGTCTCGTGGCACAGCAGAAGGCAATTCCCGGGCTAACCTGTTACGCCTTTGTTCCTTTAAAAACAACCCAGCAAGACCTCAATTATGTATTACTCTGTATCAACACATACGCAAGATTCATATTTTACAGACGACTTACATTTTAGAGACAAACACTAGTAATTCCATCTCATCCACTGTCATATAGTCATACTATCACCCTATGAAAAAACCTCAGATATTTAGATAAAACTACTCTGATTACCTGGTCAAAAGTAAATTCTCAATACAAAAACTTTTGCAAAACTTTTTGCAACACGCTCCATAATCAAAACTAGAACCTTTAAAAAACAAGATCAAAGCTACACAGTTTGGCTCAGCATAGATCCCCTACAGCCCTCATTAAGCTTTAAATCTTCGAAGTAATCTAAAAGGATTTGATTCTGTGGCCAGCAGGGTTAACTATGATTAGCCCAAAAGGAAGAAGGAGGCGGCAGAATGCACTTTATAGCAAAACAGAATTTGAAGCAATCAGGACAAAGAAAGATCTGATTTTTCTTCAAATTAAGAATTGATTGTCCACTGAATAAGGATAAGATGTTTTACGTGCTTTGTTTCTTCAAAATTTTCAATGTCCTGTTCAGGAAAATGTTGGGAAAGAACGAGTTCAAGTCACACATGATAATATAATCATCTCCCATGTTCAACTTCACAAAGTCCTAATTTTTGTACTCATGGCAGTTTGCACACACATTGTTTCTGAACTAGATTCAAGAGCAGTCTACCAAGGCAAATTCAATTGCATACCCAGTCAATACAAAATTTATGTATAGAAGAAACTAAAAGGGTAGAACTAAAGGACAGAAATGATAACATAAGCATTTAAAAAAAGAACACTACTATGAAAGAATGTGTTGGATAAGCAGGGGAACACAAGAATATTAGTGAGCTCTTAGCCAGATGGATGAAGTACTGCAACAAAATCAGACTGCAAGAAAGAATTGAGCTAATCAACTGCTTCTATAGGATGAAGACAGCAACAAGTATATTTAATCAAAGCTGGGCTTGAAAAACAGGAAGACTACTGGAATTGTAAAAGGCTTGGGAGATTGATGGAGAAAATTGTCTTAGGGAGATTGAAGTGTGGTAACACAGAGATTCAAGAACAATGCCGAAAGGAAGCAGAAATTAGAACCTGAATAGAGGAAACAATACTTGTATTATCCTTTTATGAATAAGAGGAACATTATAGCTATTGATACATTCTGTCAGAGTCAAAATGCAGTTACTTCAACATTAAAGAGTATTTCACAACTATCTATTTAAAGTTTCTCTTTCAAAAATTTCATTTAATAGCCAATACTCAATTAGGTGCCCATCTTATTTTCCAGACAGAAATACAGGCAGAATTGTTTTCAGTGAAATATCAACCACTGTTCCTGAATGCAATATGCAATATAAATCTAATAAATCAACAAGTCACAAGATAAGAGTATATACCATATATGTAATATATCACATTTTTATACTTCAAAACGTAGGACCATGCTTCAATGAAACAAATTGAAGCGTTTGTTCTTTTACCAATTATTTAGGCTCTCCCTTAAAGGAGTCAAAACACTTTTTAAGAGAATGTATTTTCTTACCTCTATGTTGTTATTCATTAAACCACAGGCATCAGCAAAGTCTGGATGTTTGGTATTGATATAAGCTAACTCAATGGCCACTAGATTATGAACCTGCAATGCAATGTCATTCACAGTTCAAAAATTCAGTGAGTAAATCTAATGCTAAGGAAGAGCAATGACCTACAATGCTAGAAAGCAGAGTCTAGCTGTCCACAGCAAAAGACCATTCTTACTGCCCCAAAGACATTAAAGTTCTGATCCAGAAGGCAAGAAGGGAATTCATTCATTCATTGTAATAGATTCAGACCTCCAGCCGTTTTGGATGTTACATCAATTTAACTTCTTAGCTTCATCAAGCTAACCCCTCTCCAGCAATAAATAGAACTCAGCAATTTAATGAGTGTAAGCTATATAGTCAACCTTCAGCCACAGGCCACATACAACATTTGAACCAGTGAGAGATGGCTCACTAAGGGGGAGAACAACATTTGCTTTTCACATCAAACATACGCAGAGTCGATAACTGAAGCACTTTGTTTTCTCCCCAGTAAGCAGCCCAAAGCAGACTTCTACATTAAAACATATTTACTCAAAGCTAGAAGCTGAATTTTTAGTTCTCACTAGCTAAAGGGAATTACAAGCAAAATCAACATTTTGTGTTGATTTTATCTCCAAAACTCATAGAATAAGGACTATAATTGAATTTGCATCATTGCATCCCGAACTCTACAGTAAATGCACAGCTTCTGTTACAACGGAGGGAAATACACCTATATCAGAAAGACTACGAGATGTTAAATCCAAGTTTTAGTAAAATTCTTGGGAAATTGAAACATAGGGGACAAGAAGCTGAAGAGGGTTCCCCCACCCCTTTGGTTTTTTATGTATCTATCTTGTAATATACAAGAAGTTTCAAACTGTGTAGATATTAAATACCTAGCTATTTAACAAATATAAGTGAAGATTCTTTAATAATTTGAATTCCTAACATTACAGAGCAAACAAAAGCATCAAGAAAGACTCCAGAAAACACACACTTTTTCCAGCAAAATTATAGTAGATGGAAAATTACCATTTCATTTGTGACAGGAAGTCTTCTACGCAGAAGACATGTTACGACTTCAACTATGGCATCGTGCAATTTAGGAAACCTCAATAATTCCTAAAAACAAAACAAAAATTTACTGATGAGACTTCCAGAATTTTTTTAGGGAAGTGGGGGGGAAAAGCAGTCCAATAATTACATAGTTCTAAACCATGCATTTTTACCTGTGTACTGTAATTACTACAATGCTGGATAATCCTCTGCATTTCTTCATGAACCAGCTCAACACAGCGCAAGCTAGGTTCTTCTAAACGTTTGATTTGCCTTTTTACCAGCAATTCAAATGAAACTTCAGGAACAAACAAGGCAGGACGGGGACCCTAGTTTAAAAGGAGGGAAAAAGCTGCTGAATTGTGTATTAAAACAATATGCATTTCTAAAAAGTAGTATCTGATGAAGCCCAGAATAAATCAGGTCACAGAGCTTGCACCCAAAAGAACACTCAGAACAGGTCTTAAGAGTAAAGTATGTTACAAGAATATTTAAATATAAAAGCTGTAAAATACAAAGTTATTACCTTTAAGACAAACTCTGTGTTAAATAATGATTAACCAGCATCCTTATAGAATCTTGAAGATTTCTACCTACTAATGTCGCTCTAGGCTTACAACTATGAACAATTCTTTTCACGTTTGTGGATCCAAGTTTAAATGAAATTTATTATAAAGGCAAAGACATTCCCTTCCTAACTTCAGAGAGGAAAGTTACCATATTTATTTGACAGTCCTGGGCACACAATTCTTACTGCAAGGTAGGTGGCTTTTCTGTTAAGAACAATCATAGTGCAGTGTCACTGATTTACAGTGTTTGGGATAATTTCACTTATGACCATACAGACCAATGCTTAGCTATACATAAAACATTTTTTTACCTGAAATATCTTTTTTTTTTTAAATTAAATGAGCTTTAGAAACACAAAGATGTGATACGTCACATAAAAACAAGACATCCCTCCTGTTATTAAATGCTGTTTTACATTTTACATTTACAGAAGGGTAAGAGCATGCATGCAGATCATTGCTACAGAATACCTAATACACTCCAAATTTGAGTTATTATTGACCATGCAGAAACCTGACTGTCTGTCCACACCCAACAGAACACAGTATAAAAGCAGACTTACATGTTTGACATCCAAAGTCAAGCTCTAAGGAGTGAACATTCTATATACTGCAAAATTTAAAAGTGAACTTACTCCGTTAATTCTTAGCAACACAAGTTTCCGTAGTCACAAGAAACCAAATCTGTCATGTAAACACTGAACTATTGAAGAGTTGTGTCCCTTATATAGAATTAAAATATCTGAATGTGTCCTAGCCCATGCATCTCAGACTGAGTCTTCATAACTAACAGAAGTGCTTAATGCAAAATAAATGCAGAGGCAGTCTTCCATCACCATTTCTGTAATATATAATAGCTTCAGCAGAGGGTTGCTAAAGCTGGGCCTGAGCTTTATTTCAGCCTGTAAATAACAGTAATGAGATATAAGCATTCACCTTAAACTCATTCCATATAGGATAATGGCTGCAAATTTGGATATTGTAATTTTTCCACTTAAAATACCAAAAAGCAGGATTCAGCCTCTTCATATTAACTCATTCAGCTGAGATCATTAATTCACAGGACTGAAGGAACACAAATTTGTTGAAACCTTATCTTTGAATCCAATATATAGCAACAACACTTAGAAATACAGAAGAACACTCACAGTAGCATTTCTAATGGCAGTCAGAATATCAATTGTGTTAAGGCCGCCCAGTGGGTCAACAGATTCTAAAGTTCTTCCAAAGGTCTCATGAAAAATGTAACAGATTCTGGCTCCGCCGCATCTGAAAGAATAAAATAACAACTGAAGTAGCAAACAAGAAAAAAGCTCTCATTGCAAACATTTTTTACAGTTACTTGGATTCAAACATTTTTGATTATGTTATGCTCTTATGTAGTACTATTGCCAACAAAAGCCAGCAAGAGCCACTGGGTTGATCTAACTGCTCAGGCAATATTCTAGAAAACCATTTGGTACTTACAGCTCCGAAGTCTCTATGTATTTTGCTGTTCCTTCAATAGTGTTACAATATTCTGTAGCAAATTTGGTAATAAGCTGCAATAAAGTGGCACTTTTGTCCTCAACAGGTTCCCCATAGCTGTTTAGTAGAGACTGGTACTGAGCAGCTAAAACATTGATTCTGGTTTTCAGTTCTGGCAAGCAATCCCTGATATGATGCATCAGTAGTCTAAAAATAGAAAACAGTCCCTCATTAGAAGGGAAAAAAAAGTTTCAGCTTTATTATCTCCATGAAAACAGAGAAGAGACAGAAAATAATCACCAAAGGAAAACTCGGGAAGATTAGAGTAAATTCAAAAACTGAATTTGGAACCAAACAGAGTTTTCCTTAATGTATCACTGTACAGCACCAAAACAGAAAGGAAAGATAAAAATAAATGTTTACACATATTTCTAACACACCAATTTATATCTTAAAGTATCTTTAAAGCACACATTTATTTTACTTTACATAATATGTAATACCTGTTCAGTGTTCTAGCAAGATATTTGGTTCCATTTCGATTGGCTAGGGAAGGATACTTCTTTTGAAGAAAACCATACTCATCACGAATGGAATCAGTTACACTCTTCTTATTGTTAATATCCAACTGACTCCTGAAGTTAAAAGGCAGAGTTACACACTAGTTTATAGATGCAAAGTAAAAATAATTTACACTTCTACTTTTCTGGACAGGACATCTAACAGTTGGTTTTTGCTTTACACACATAAGATCTTCCTTAGACAATAAAGGGTTTTATTTGTTGTTCCATGCACCATAGTCAACAAATCAGTATGGGTAGCAGCTGTACACAGACTAAGCAACACTTTTATCAAAACTACATGAGATTTGACCTAGCTAATGCAAAAAAAAAAGTGAACAGTACTATAGCCATATGCAGTTAGCACTAATATATACAAGATATGTACTGGATCAGTGCTAATGTGATCAGTTGACCAGAACCATCCCTCAGGCTAAAAAACAACAGCAGAAAGAAGTAATGACACTACAGTTCTTTTAGAAGAAGTGTCCCTACTTTTTTCTAAACTAGCAGTTGGTTGAGCGGAAGAAGAACAGACAGGCTTTTGAAAAGTGGGCAACAAGGTTCTCGCTTGCTTGTTCAGAAGTTTATTTCAACATCAAGTCACCTTATTCTTAAAACCTTATTCATGGTTAAAAAACCCAAAAGCATTACTTCATATTAACACAGTTTTAAAAATAGCATCAATGTGCTCAGACAGACCTGTTCACTACCCCAATGATGCCAAGTTTGACTGGAATCACTCTTCCCATAAGCACATCCATAGCATCAGTGCCAGCATCCATGAGATCCAGCTTTGTGATAACAGCAAGGGTTCTTCGACCTACGAAAAAGAAAACTCGCTCACAGGGATGTTTTGCCTTGATTAGGGTAGCTAAAACTCATCATTCAAAAAGTTCCTCAGACAGCTGCACGAAGTTTAGTACTGCAAACCAGCAAAGACTAGCGCAAGAACGTGGTATTAGTCTATCTGGAGCCCCTTATTAACAGGAGTATAAGAAAGTATTTGGCAGGTTACTGCTCCCCACACAGATCTGGTTAAAGAAAAAGGCTGAGGCACCATGCAGTTTGAAATTATAGTCATTACTGATTACAACAAACATTTTTGCATACTACATGAGGTTAGAGGCATTACTAAGCACTCATGGAGAAAATTAAGTAAGGCAGGCAGGGGACTCGCAAGTGTGAGTGGACTGAACATATTTCTAGCATATATGTAGGACTAGACGTAATGGCAATCTGTTTGGAACTATATTTGAAATACCACTACCCACTGGAGAAGCTGCTAAAGGAGGCAACAGGCCCACTTCCAGCATAGTGGATCAAATATATAGCTGAAAGCCCCAAGAAACTGAATAGCCTGAAATCCATCCACTTGAAGAAGCTTTAGGGGATTTAATTTTGCTAATGAAACTTATTTTTATTGAACATGTGACTGAATGTTTTCCGAGTTAAAACTAAGCTTCATATTGGACACTGTGTAGGAAAAAGTGACCTAAATTCATTAAATAGGTAAATATTGCACTTCACAACAGGTAGGCTAACATGCACAGGATTTGCCTGGGACCTTAATATTTCCTGGGCTCTTGGGTCTGGAAAAAAATGTGGCAAGAACTTTTTCTTTAAAATATAACACACTTTGAGTCTAAAAATAAACCAGTACCTCAGCAAAATCAGTAGGTTCTTGGGTCCTGAAACTTTCAGATGAATGCAAGTCAGAGAGTCTACCTACTTTAGTACTTCAAGTTCTCATACCATTACATACCATTATTCCTACAGAACCTGCCACATGAGCTGCCACTCCAGACCTTTAAGGTTTACAGTTTTAGGAAGTGATCCAAAAGTCACAGCTGATCGTTTTTACAGGGGTAAATTAAAAGGAAAGTCTGAACCAGGACAATTTGACTGAGAAGACTACCAGAAGAGATTCTTCCTTGAGGTTACGTGGCTGTGGAACCCATAAAGGCTTAGGCAGACAGGCCAAAGCAGACTCGGAGTTTGAAAACAATCAAGAAATGTTACACTTTATGGGAAGAAAAATTTGAGGGTAAAGCATACCAACACTAAATTTTAGCCTAATTTCAGTATACCTATTTTACAAGTATACTCTTCCATATTCCTTCAAATCACACAGTGCCATTTATTAGTCAATGGTACTGATAGCACCTTCATAAACAAGAAGCAGGCACTCAGTAGCTTCAGATCAGTTTCAAAGTCATTAGGTAAATACAAAATGATAAACCTCTTTTTAGATTAAATCAAATCAATCAGTTCTGTCACATAAATGTAGGGCACCAAAATGGATACTGACAGTATATATTAGTTTTATTCTTACTAAAAGTCACTAAACTAACAGCTAGACAGTCAATTACTAGTTGCAGCATGGCATATTTTCTCTACTAAAAGAAACAACATTGGACAATAAAGCATGAAGTCATCCTAACAGACCACTGTAAACCACTAAAAATCTCAAAACCCCCAACATTCTATAATGCCATTTTGCTGCTCTGGCAACAGAAGTGGTTCCTATGACTAGTAAAATAGTTATTTGGCCTGTTCGTAAGCCAGAAATCTATTAGGTATTAATTCATCACAGCAGTCTCCGAGTTGCAGAGACTGCAGCAGGAAGTCTTTAGGCAAATATAATAATTGTATTTTCTAGGAAATGCAGTGACATTTGTTTTTCTTACTACTTTTTGCCCAAACGACTTCAGTTTTATTTTAGGATTTAATTTTAAAAAGAAGTTGAATTACAGGATCCAGTTTTTCTTTCTGCTTACCATCTGGATCCACCTCCCGTGCAATTTTAAGTGCTTCTGAAGTGGCCATGTCTGTGTTAGCAGCTGTGACTGCCAGAATAATTGAATTTGGGTTGCTGATGAATTGAAGGATTAGTTCTCTTATTTGAAGTTCAATGTCCTTAGGCTGATCACCAACAGGCACCTAAAGAAAAACAACATAGAACTGTTCAAAATTGTATATTTATGCCTGTGTGAGACTATTCATTGAAAGTTCATACCCTATGCCACGGCGTAAGATAAAGTTTTCCAGCCTTTCCTTCCCCCTTCACAAACAAAGAGGAAAGAAAAGGAAGATCTTGAAAGGTATAAAAATCAAAACCACTCTTATAGAAACAAGAATCAATTCAAATTATTTGATACTGTTGTTAAGAAGACTTGGTATCCAAGAACCACCTGCACAACTGGCAGAGTGGGGTGTATATGTGTGCATCAGCAGGGAAAGAAGTCATCTTGTCATCTTCGCGCCACAGAAAATTATTCAGTATAAAACCTGAACCTGGAACAAAGAGGACCTGAACATTTCTTCTAGTATATCCTCACTTTATACAATTTCTTACCCAGAATACGCACAGCAACTTCTGGAGAAGCAATGGAGAAAACATTTTCAAACTTGTCAACTACCCATCTATCTGCCAGTACAACTTTGAAACTTCCAAGTGCTACCTCTTCTATTAAAAAGAACATGCAGCCTGCACAACGCTTCCAATCCCTCAGTTGTATATAGAAAGAGGAAGAACTTACACAAATCTACCTCTTACACCAGCGAAGAGCACGAGAAACCCAAATCTTATACCAGAGGATGGTGACATCTCAAATTTATATAACCTACTACTTAAACCGAGGAAAGCTGTTTATCTAACATACAGAATAATGCCAAAGAGTGAACATACACTCCTTGTTTCAAAATACACTGTTCTCAGTGAGTCAGAAGAGAAGCATTCTGCATCTTACCTTTGTCATTCCAGGTAAATCCACAAGAGTCAGATTTACAACATTAGATGAAAAAATCTTAAGATGAATAGGTTCAGGACTGATCCCCTAGAAATATATTAATAATAAAAATTAATCACTGTACTGGATTATTTAAATGCACCCTTTAGAAAGCCAAAAGCTGTAGTTTCATACTTTCTTCCATCATACACCTTACAACTATGTGATGAGGAAAAAAAAAGCCAGCCACATCTGTCAACCAATTCCTTTGTCTTTGGAAGCAGCCCTGGTTTACCCCTCAATATAATGCATAAAAGCTTTCAGTGATTATACAGATATGCAAGAATAGACTACTCGATTGTATAATTACACATAAAGCCACGTATGTGGAAAAATGGAAGCAAGTTTAACTTGAATTTTATTTTTTGCGCTATTATTACAGAAGCTTTGAAGTAAAGCAACAGCAATTCTCTACATTTTCTTTTAGCTGAAGCCTTTTCTCTCACGAACACAGTGAAAAAATCTCAAGAGAGCAAGCAGTATTACTGTGTTCTTCATTAGAATAGTTCAATGCTTTCCACTTCTAGCTGCCAAAACTGTTTAAGAAAGGTTTAAACAGCAAGAGAATCTGTAGCAAGACAAAGATGGACAGTGCAACATTTACCTTATTATTTCCTGAAATCCTCTCTGTTTCATTTTCTATTTCCTGACGAATTTCATCAAAATCTGTATAGATCTGAAGCACGGAAGAAAAAAAATTGTTTAAAAATCAAAGACAGCATCCATTTACTTAATTGCAAAATAATGTTCTCTTCTCCAACAGACAGTGAAAAACTCTGTAACTAAGTATACAGAAGGTGAGAAAAAATAAGAATGACTATTAGCCCTTAAGCTAATGCTAACAGCAATCATCAGTGCTAAAAATTACAGAAATTCGAATCTGTTGATTAACACTGTGAGATGGCAGTTATCAGCACTTATTATCCCATCGATGTCAGACAAGGTATAAAATAGTGTTCACCTAAAGAGAATTTCAAACACTTAATGCCACTTCTAATCTAGTTGCAATCCTTTGAAGTTAATAAACAACAGCCTGAACCTATTCTCATCTTGAAGAGGATGAAGAACAAGGACAGAGTTTCATTTCAAAATTTCTCCACTCTTGTCAAAACTATTCTCCTTCCACCAATCCAAAATAAGTTAGCACAGAGCTACCCTTGCACAGGCTCCCTCTGCATTTCTTTCTAGATTTCCTTCAATTTCTAGCACTGCCTAGAAGGTGAGGAAATCAGTTTAAAGTAATAAACACTTAAATAACTCATGCACCAACAAAAAGATGGACTTTCTTCAAGCAACGAATTAAGCTTCGACTCTCTTATTGAAGTCCTAGGTCATCTCAGTTTCTGCTTCTCCCTCCTGATGTGCATTAAGCTCTTCCTTTTCATAGCTTTCTAATAAGTCTCTGAAGTAGCCAATTCTTCAGTGGACTGAAATGACTCTTGTGGTTATATACTTCCTCGTTTTTGCAATGTCCATTTTAATTTCGCCAATGCACAAAAAAGAAAAATAAACAAAATAACACAAAAAGGATTAAGATAAATAACTCGGCAGAATCAATGACCCATACAACAGACAACCATTGATAAACTTTCTGTCTTTTTTAAAGAATATTTTAAAGAGTTTTAAAGAATGTTTTCAGAAGTTTTCTACTCAAAAAGCAAAACAGAAAATCTCAATACTCTGGCATTGAGTAGCAGGTAGAATAATCTTTTTGGGAAAGTCAGGGGAAGAGATATAGAATTAAGCATATATATGATAGCGTATGTATGACACTGCTACTCCATCATCAGAGTAAACATACCTTATTTTTGGTGTGAAGAAATTTACCCCACTCTTCAGCATCTATCTCTGAAAACAAAGAATTGATACATGAGGAAGAGGAAGCAGATGTTTCAATGACATTTTTCCGAGACCCTGTTTGTTGAAAACTACAATGTGATTATTTTTTTCAATCAGCAAGAGAAAAATTAGTCTGCTTTCTACTGTTAGATGTTAAATAGTTCAGTACAAATACATTTATGATTCTGCTTATGATTCTGCTTATTTAAACATTGCATCTCATTACTCTTTTTAATTTGCCTCTTACACCTTCTTAATTGTGACTGAGCCAACCAGCTATCCTACCATTTTTTTAGAAATGGCCTAGTCCATTAAATATCAGCTTGCAACAGAAAACAAAAGAATTATTAGCAATAACTTAAAAAAATCGGAAAAAAATACCAGCTTTTAGCATCGTTTCTTTTACCATGCAAGTGAGATCAAATTACAGCTGAAAGAAAAAGTTAGAAAAACCTGTAGAACTGAAACCAAGCAAACAGAAAATACGTAAGAATTCTGCATAACAATGAACATTCTCTTTTCGGAGAACATGTCTCTTCCCAAATCTGTCAAGGACCAAATATCTTAACTCTTGTCAGTCACCACCGATGTCTGGAATTACTTGGGGGCTATTCAAGGGCAGTCCCAGAAACAGCAAAGGAGGTTTTGTCAATTCCTGCTTCGCAGCGCAGGCAGCCGTTTGAGTCACACTGCGAGATACTCACATTTCCACAACTAGGTTTCCAAGTATTAGTGATAAGTTCTGTTTCAAATTTTTATTTTATGGTCATTTCCCCTCTGCTCCCCGATACAGCAATCTGCTCTAGAAGAAGAGTCTACAAGAAATTTGGCCATTTGGCAAACACATTGCTTACCTACAATCAAGTCATCTTTCAAAACAATTTTTCCACTCAAGTTGAATTTCAAGATACTGATCAATAGAGATTTTTTGATTTGGGAATTAAAAGTGCAGGAAATTCTATGAAGCAGCAACGGCACAGAAGAAAAGCAAAAATCATCTCATTCTAATGCAACAAGGTCAGAAAACTAAAAATCAACCAGATCACAAGACTCAGCAAAATAATCAGTCAACACAGTAGCCAAAGTGTAAACATAAAAGTGTAATCAACAATAAAGTGGCATGAAATGTATGTGGTTTAGTGTATATAAGCATGCACTTTATGCGTAGGGAGAAAAAGCAAGTGGATAAAGGCAACCTTTAGAAAGGTGTCTTGGATTTTTCCATGTAGCAGGGTCTGCAGTTAAAGAGAAACAGCATTGAATGATGTTTAAAATTTTTAATTATATTTAATATAGCATTTTATTAACTTTCAGTACGAGATTGTATTACAAAGATCACAAACGCATGCAGACAGACATGCATGCTATTCTACTACTGATGAGAATGTAACGTGTTAACAATATGCACAGAAATAAGATCTTAACTAAACACTGATAAATGATGCATATTAACCAGATATTCTATACGACAAAGTTTACTTGATGATGACTTTATTATTGCCGTTCATCTAATTCCAACAGCTCACAATATTTTTATCTGAGCACAGAAAACAGCACCATTAGGTTCTGCAAAGCTGAACTTCTTTGTGCATATTACTCATTCTTTGTTCATCATTTACTCATGGCAAGAACAAGAAAGAGTAAGGAAACATTTTTAATGTCACTGGAAATAATATTACTGTATGGGAAAGAAGTCTGAAGTTTTGCATGAATCTTTCTAATGCTCAATTAAAAAACCAATTACGGCAGTTCTGAGACAGATTTAAGAAGAGACAACATTAGCTATCACCCTTCTCAACTTTTAATTTTCTCAAAATATTTATGGAAATCCCATTACAAAAAAAATGTTTTATTGAAGGGTCGATGAGTTTACAACTCTATATTTTTATGTGATGCCAGTACAGTACCATGGAAGTGCAAAAATCAAAACAAACTGGTGAAGACATTTTTGGCACGTGCCTGTTTGGCACATAATGCAAGTGGCACAGCAGCAATCAATTCATCAGTTTGGAAAGCCCAGTACATCTGGGGAGTTATTTTAATGTCTTGCTCAGGTGGGTAAATCAAAGGTTTATTTATCATCAGTGGAAATATGCTGATTTAGATGGACTGGATCCATTAAGGAAAAAAAATCTAAAAAACAAACTATTATCCTTACTGTTCTGCAGGCACATGAGCTATGAAGAAACCATTGTTAGGAGGCAGCTTTTGTTTGTCTTAGTTGGTAAATAGGCAAAGTTACATTACCAGTCTCAAAATAAGTGCAAAATGAAAGGGCTCATTAATTCCAGATTATTAAACAGGTTTAGTTTATTTACAGTTCAGAGGAAATAAAGCAAAATGCATATACAGGAAGAAACTACAGTGTCTTCAAGATTGTATTGCTCATCCCCTCTTAAAAATTTAATCTAAGAAAGTAAAGACAGACATAAAGGCAGGAAGAAAAAGATACAGCAAGATACTGCCCTATTACATTTGAAAGATATGGACCAAGCACTCTCCTGTTATGTCCCTCCTAGGGAGATAATGTCCTCCTAGGACACCCTGTTTTAGTCTTAAATT
Source organism: Fulmarus glacialis (assembly GCF_000690835.1). NCBI lineage: Eukaryota > Metazoa > Chordata > Aves > Procellariiformes > Procellariidae > Fulmarus > Fulmarus glacialis. The sequence continues at coordinate 16,159 of NW_009226254.1, read as the reverse complement.
ACTGGTTTTGTGGTGGCATAGGAATTTGCAGCTAGATACTAGGCTTAGTTCTATGCATAAAGAAATGTTTTGTTTTAGTATAATCTATTAACTTTTTAAAATACATACAAAAAAAGATGCATTCTAGTCAGAGGCATTGCATTTTAACTTGTTAATGTCTATGGATCAAAGGAGTCTGAAAATTTTTTAAGCTTTAATAAGCCGCAAGTTTTCTTTGCTATATATAACACAAGAGAAGATTGAAACCATGATAAATGGCTTAGTCTTAACCTCAGCCTTGGTGCACATAAAAAAAGAAGAAGAAAAAAAAAGTTAAGGAATAAATGCGGTCTCCTGAGGTATACAGAAAATCTCATCTGGTCCAAGTATAAGCTTTTAGAAGTTTCATTTTATACAGCGGGGAAACTCTTGCCCCGCTCTTCTGAGGAAGTGTCTGTACTGACACCCCTTTAATATTTGAGAAAAATTTCCCAATAGCTCTAATTTAATGCAAAGGAGTTTTTAGGAAAGGAGGAAAGATTTGCATTATTCAAAATGCAAGGATGCTCAAGGCAAAAAGAAAATATTTTAATTAGCCTACATTCAACAACCCAATGTTCTGGTTTACATGTAGAATTTTTTTTTATCACTAGTTTCACTGGTAAATCAGTCTTCCCCGGGTTATGTTACTTTCTGGAAGCTTTTTGGGCAAAACTTTCAGGTGAATTAATCACCTGATTACATTCAAGATTCAATGCAGGATAAAAGTGTGCAGAAATGACATTTCAGTCATTATAAAATTAAGTATTACAGATTATATGAAATTATTAAAACAGCAGCTATTAAGAACAAACAGATCCTGCCATCTCTTGAATAAAGCAACAGTCTGCTTTTCTGGCTTTTCATATCTTGGAGCGAGACCTGAAGACTTTAATTAATATACTGGAAAACTAGACATGATTACAGTGTTTTTCTCAGGACTCCACCAAATTGTTACTTGTTATCTCCTATACTGCAATGCTCCTTTAAGAAGCTCAAATACAGTACAATGCTAACTGACTTCAGTTATTCATGTATCTCTTCTCCCTTCCTAAAGCAGTAGAATGTTATTCATACACAATGGGAGCACAAAGAAGAGTCATAAAAGGCTACCACCATAGAGGATTTCTTGCAGCATGGCAATGAGAACTTCCCAAATAATAAAAAGGACAAAAATCCACAAAGCATGAAGAATCTTACCTGTTCTCCTAGCTTTCTAGTTCCCGTACCTTCACAGCTCTTGGACCCAGCAGACTACCATCTGAACTCTCTTTTCCCCCCCATCACCTCATCCTTTCCTAGCTCTCTTTCTCTAAATAAAAAAAAAATCCAACTCGTTAAAAAAACATGTGCACATCTTTCAATCCCTTCTGTATGTTGTACCATTTTTTCCATCCTTGATGCTAACTAGATGGCAAGCTCTTTTGAATGAAAGCTTTTTCTCCTGCGCTTCTACAAAGCTAAGTACAATGAAGCAGTCCACGCTGTTTGGGAGCTAGGGATAAGAGATTCCTATTTGAATTAGAGAGCAAAAAGCTAACAAAACAGTGTTGATTTAGCAAGCAACAGATCTGTATTAATTATTCCTGTGTTCCATATCAATTCTATCTGTTCAGAATTTGGACAATGTTCAGCTCCCTACCTCGGACAAAAAAAAGAACCTATAAACATTTACTAATTGATCATTCATATGTTACCTCCTCTTTTCCATTTCCTAACAAATGGATAAACTACCAGAATAGGTCTTAGCTACAAGACCAATTTAATAATTCAGGAGACCAGGCCCAGTTCTCTCGTAAACGCTGCTTCTCTTGCAATTTGATAAGAGAACACCAGTGTGGTATCATCACATCAAACATACTGTATGTGCCGAATCACTAATGGCTAACAATAAACAACAAAAGCGTAAGGAGAACATTTCCTTCACACCAAACCACACACATCTATGTAGAATATATATATCAGTCTGAAATATCATTTTATGAAAACACAGCACTTTTTCATATTTAATGGAAAATTCATCTCTCTGCTATTTTCTGACTATCTTGATTTATTGCAGTGACCACCATACAAGGGTATCACATAGCTCATCAGTGACTTTGAGGAGCAGCAGAGATGATCTTCAATGTTGCATGTTAGAAAATCAGAAGTTAGTTCAAATGTCTGGCTGTGATTCTTTATCAACAATCTTTCCCAATGTGCCCCCAAGAATCAAATAAAAAATAAAACAAAAAAATCCAAAAAACAAAACCAAAAACCCCCCAAACCAACCAAACAAAACCCCTAAATTGATATGAATTTATATTCTTTGGCAGCTCACGTGCATCAGATGATGTCAAAATTAAGCTATTGGAGACACAATTTTTTCCTTCATAGTCATAAAGACAAGGCAATTGTCCATGCTTAAATGCAATCCAAAGTGCTTTGTGTTAAACGCAGGGAAGCTTTCTGGATGCAAATACTCAGAGGTAAAATTTAAGCTTATAAGAACCACAGACTAGTACTATTTTTAAATGGATGTATTTATATGTAATACTAGTACATATCTAGAGGAAGCATTAGGATGGATAAAGGTGACAAATCACAAAACAGAAATCACAAACCAAAGAGGCAGTTGCATAAAAGTATCTGTGCACACAGAGAGTTCATTACTAGCACATTCAGAAAGCAGCATGCCAAAACTGACATTCTCTTGTCCAATACTCAATTTGTAAAGAAGAAACCCCTCATCTGGAGAAATCCCTTCTGCAAGACTATGGATAGATTTCCCCCTGGGAAATCCCAAACACTCTACCTCAACGTACCACCCATTCAACCCTACCTCAACATCCACCTCATAACAAACAAAAATATAACCTGTAATAGTACAGTGACTTATTACAATGTCAGACAGCATAGCCAGGATAAAAGGTTGCCATCTTTTTTCTTTCCAAGCTACTTGATCCCATCTTCTCAGATGTAACACCAAAATCTGTACATATGCTAAACCAGACCAGTGACAAAACCATTTAGACCATGATCTGCCTGAATTTTGGAGGGAGAAGAGAGGAATTTAAAATGCAACTGGTAAGTCATAAAGGTTTGTCTGTTCTTACCAAACAAGCCCACATCTCCCTCAAAGGAACCTCAAGAAGAGATTACAACATGTACATCTTACATATTGATTTTTTTTCCCAAAGATCTAAATGGGCCTTATAAATAATAATTTAGCCCAACGTCCTTATGCAATATCATTATCCCATTTTAAATTTAAAATCTGAATCCCCAGATCAAATGCAACCTACAACAGAAAGGCTCTGCCTTGACTCAGAATACTCTAATTACAAAACCATCTTTTATACCTGTAAAGTTGCAGAGCAGAACAAAATCATATTTTATCCTACAACTCAGAATCAAAGCATTCTGAAAAGTACTAGAAACTATACACTGCACAACGCAAGTAACACAAAACCACATTTAAAGAGATCAAGTGCCATTTCTAAAAGGTTGCTCAGAGACTCTCTGAATTCTCCACTCTTGGATGTTTTCAAGACCCAACTGGATAAAGCCCTGAGCAACCTGGTCTTGAGTTCAGTTGGCCCTTTTTTGAGAAGGAGGTTGGACTAGAGACCTCCTAAGATCATTTCCAACCTGAATTGTCCTACAATTCAGTACACCCTGGATTGCACACTAAAAGTTCTTAATTATTATGAACCCGAATTGTGTTCTCTGCTTGGGGCAATAATGAAAATTGGAGCTTAAACCTTTTAAACTGCACAATATTAGGAACGGTTCTTCAGAAACCAAAGGCTATAAATATTACATGAAAACAAATACTGTAAAGAACTTCTGATACCTTGACTTACTATTGCCAGAAATAAATTCCAAAAAATTTGAACACAATGAGAATTAATAATTACAGCCCCAAGTTTATCAAGCCATTAAAAGCCTGTGTACTTTTTACTGTCTACATCAAAAAGCTAAGATTTATCTTATAATCAGAAGGTGGATATGCCCCTGCTGCTCTTTCCTAAGATCAAGAGCACTAGTTAGTACAGAATGAGCATTTAAACTCCCAAGGGACAACTGAGATTACTTTCTTGATCTGCTGAAGGATAATATAGAAACACTACAGAAGACACAAGCTTCAAACTAGACAGTTTCAGAACATTTAAAGTATTGTTCTTGATGCGCTTGGAATCGCTCAGTGCAGCCCAGTAAGGTAGCATCTGTAAGCTACAGAATGTGCCCATTAAATTCTGTTTGCATCTACTACAAGTTTGTTTTAATTTCTCCTTCTTCCACTCTATTCAGAACTTACCTATTTCCTAACCTCCTCCTAAAAAGTCACATACTCATCCTCTCAAGGAAGAACCTTATTTATACAGCAAAAGAGAAGAGGAAGAAAAACACACACAAGAAAATCATGTTCTCTAGACAATCAATCATTATCATAGCTGAAATGCTTTCTTGGGCCTGCTTTTCTCAAAAGTGTTTCCTAAGAACAGGAAAGCTTAAAACATTAAAGATATTTTGAATATCCAAAAGATTTTGACTTCATGACATTTGCTAAATGGACAGAACAGATGTGACAACAGCTGTGTTTTCTTCCAAAGTAAATTTTAAAAAGCACACTCAAGTTTTAAGCTTACAACAACTGATTTTTCATCTTTCAAGAAAGATTAAAAGTCTCTTTCCTACTAGGCAAAACACACTCTTGGATCACACTTACCATTTTCATCTCCAGATGTTTTCCGACCATCCTCTGGGGAAACATGCACCAGCTGCAGAATAAGGGGTCTCCGGGTGACAACTCCAGTACCTCGTGGGAGCAGATCCCTCCCCACAAGACTTTCCAACACAGAACTCTTTCCACTGCTCTGAAAATTGGAATACAGCTACATGATTTTCTTAAACATCAAAATGCTGTAATATTTTAGTTTCAGCTTGCTTTCATCGCTCCTGCAAACAATGCTCTATTCTGTCCTCTGCTATACAGTGCGCGAAGGAGTGTCTGATAGACTACATAGATACCACTGCATTTAACTCAGTGATATCATACTGCGTAGGCACTAAAGGACACAAGTCTCCTATAAACCAGTAACTGTCTAAACTTGCTTGGGATACTTAAAAGACATGTAGATAGATGTATTTTCTACCTCTTAAGGCTAAATTAAACACGTAATAGGTTTCAGAAAAATTAATATCCTATTTAACACTTTCTACCCCAAATATGAATCTCTCCATAAACATTTTTTGGAAAAGAAAAAATTATTTTTCTTTATAATGCTCAGAAGGAAATTCTATGTCTTCTACTATGTTATTTTCTAACATTTTGCAGTAACACTTCACTCTGTAGACTAAGGAATTTAACCTGCTGTTAGTATTAACATAGGCTGGCCATGTTAATACTAACAGGAGCTTTATACAAAAAGATATTAACTATGTACACTTCAGTACATTAAGCTATTACAATCTTATATTCCTTTCAGTTTGGGTTTTTTGTATAATGTATTATATCAGCTTCATAAGTGCAGACATTGTTTTATGCTCTAAATATATAAACAAACATTGTTTTATACTGTCTCTCCCACCCTGTGTGTGTGTGTGTGTATATATATATATATAAAAAAGTATTCACAACTGAATTGACTGCAAATATCTGTCTACGTAATAACAAACTGTAATAAGTTGTGAAATACTTAAAGGCTTTGAGAGTCTACATTTAAAATGTTCTCCTATAACACTTCTGTATAAAATGCAGAATTGGGCTATATGGTCCAATAAGCAGCTGTGAACACACGAATGATTCAAGACTACTACCATGTTAAAACTAACAACAAACAATAGACCCAGATAGGTCAACATACTACTTTGAAAGTCTGACCAATAAGATTTTGTCTTTTTAATAGAACTGTATTAAACTCTTCCAGTTTTCTGCAGCTGGAAAGTCAACATGGGCATGCCATGACAAAACCTGCTCTGACAATCATTGCCGTCAGCTAGGAAATGTTTCTATGTTAATGCTACTACCAAACAATTCTCTTAAAAAAAAAACACAGAACAAAAAAAGCAGATGCTTCTGACAGCTAGAATGTGCATTATTTCTATACAACCTCAATTCAGCTTACCAGTTCTGAAAGAACAGATTTGAGACTTCAAGTAAATCATAAAATGAGTACATAACCTAGCATGACATGAAATAAAAGCAATGTGGAGTATCTTTTAAATATCATACATTTAGTAACATCTTAGGTGACTTTTCTAAAAATGAAAAATATATCAGCAGAGATCAAGCAACATAGCACTATCAGACAGCATATTTCTACCAGTGCAGCAAGACAAGACAGGAACATATTACATGAGACCATTAGAACCTATTAAAATAGGACCTGTATACAGAAGCACAAAGTAAATATTAAAATACAAGGCCAAACCCCTAGAAAGTTTGAACAATGACAACAAATGAAAGCCTTCTTTTCTTCTAATGCTTTATTGTGTAACTGTGCTTCATGGCACAGAAAAATGCTGTTTCATCAACAATGTCATCTGTCTCAATAGGTGAATAACAAACCAAGGCAGATTGTGTATATTTTTCAAAGTAAATCTAAGTCAAATTTGACAGCAGTGAGGTCAACTGTCTAGAGAGAGTAGGGAGAAGGACAGGGTCACAGGAAACAGAAAGACAGCCTTATTAAGATTTTTTGCTTCAAAAGACTCCCCTAGAAAGTAATTAATAATTTTCTTCTTGAACTGACCTTCTCCAATTAACTTTGGGCACCTTCCATGCAAGGAGCTTATGACAGGACATTGGGCACTGAAATCTTATCAAAGAGTAACTGAAGGACAATCTGGCCAAAGCACGAACTAGCTCTGGAAGCCTTCCTGAGAGAACTCTGTTGTAGCACACTTCTGAAAAATTACTGATATTACAGAACGTGAAAAAACGTAAGTTTCACTGTGACAAACAACAAACCACTTCTTAACAAACTTCATAATTTAAAACAAGTGAAATGCCTGCTCAAAAAGATGAGACATGATAAAGTTCATCAGCTGCATTGGGGATGGGGGCGGAAAAACCACCAGGGTTTCATTTATTAAAAATATTTTTAACATCTCTTGAGCAAGATTTCTTACACATGGGTAGAATGATCACTCAGTCTCAAAGGGATGAGGTGAGACTTACATGAAGTGGCTTCTCCTGAACATACAATCCAAGTAGAGAAGGCATAGTAAGAAATAGGTGAAGTCTTTTCCAAGAACCTCATCAAGATAGGAAACCAAAATCCATGGGACAAGTTGCTGCCCACTACTGCTCATTGTTTGGTCTTTCCAAAAGAGTGGTATTGCAGGAAGCTGAGATGGGCACACACCAAACTACATATGGAACTAAAACACTATGTCTTACACCACTCCCACAGTTATCTTCGGATGCAGAAGGAACGATCTGGATCCTTTGCAAATGTAAAGTCATACATTAGATTAGCACTACAGTACTCCCCACATCAGGAAATTTGTTTCAAATTGCATTACGTTCCCTTATTAAAGCAATCTGTTCTTGGAACATAATACAGTATCTAATGACGCACTCCTTAATCTGGGTCCCATACACGTCCATTACCAAGAATTGTCTGGGAACATGGTAAGGAAAGCAGAAAACACAAAGCTGATCTTTTTCTGCCAATTGGGAAGTGAGGGATATGGGGTCTGTTCAGAATACAAATTCAGTTCAGCCAGTCCTTCATACAACAGATGTAGACAGAGACTAAGACTGATAACCAAAGGTACCACAGAATTTTTAGGAATAAGTCTGCGGCAGCATCATGCTTGTTCTGTCATCTCATTGGAATGCTCATCACAATTTTAAGCACGGACTGAAATGCATACTCATTTCTTGACAAGTCCAGGAAAGCATTAACAAATTTTAACCTTCTGTGGCAGATCAGACAGGTTATCCTCTGGACCCATACCTGATCCTAATCTGAAATATCTGTAAGCTGTGATATCTAGAGGAGCTTTATATAGATTGCTTAGAAAAAAAGGGCAAATACAGGAACACCTTGCTGTCTGTTGCTTCTTTAACCATTGTGTCAAACTTCCATTGCTGAGTGTTTAACACTCTGCTTTGTTAACCATCATCAGTCTCACAGATAAGCACCTGGGTTTGATGGATGGTAAAACCATTTTTCCTAGAAGTACTAAGGTAAGAAGAGATGATACACCCAGGGACTTAAATATTTTATTTCAATACACACTGACAGTATATATGATGTAAGTCTTATCAGCTTTCTCACTGCCTCCTTAACAGTTATATTTTCATCATCAACATCACCTTCAGGTTAATCTAAAACAATCAAGGATGAAGGGCAGAATAACAGGGAAATGATTGTGCACTTATTCTCACAAATTAAAAAGCTGAAATCTGTAAGAACTGTTATCCACTCCAAAAAGCCAGCATCTCTACAGTTTAACAGTCCTAATGATCTTGCTTCGGCCTCCCTATCCTTCATTTCTTCTTTACTTGTCCCTGCATATTTCAACTGCGTGCACTTCTTAAGTATCAAAAGGCATTTGCTCCCATCCACTACGTTAATTTTTGTGAGAAAATTTGGTTTGCAACCTGCTCTATTACTAACCACATTTTTCAGGAATTCAGAAGCAGCAGGCAGCAGTGCATGACTTTATAATTGTCCAGCTTCATTAACAGCAAAAGATGCTACTTTCAAAAACACCTCAGGGTTGCTTACAAGCCAAATGGAAGAGACTCTGTATTGAAAATTTTGAAGTAATACTATGAACAACTGTTCACATTCATCCCAAACATTTACTTCACTGGGTTTCTTATTCTTTTCCCGATTGCTCATTAGCATTCCTAATTTTAGAAGACTTGCGCTCTACACCCAACAGCATGCAAAGATGCCTTCTCCATATCCAAAAGAGAACCCTGACCCAATCCTCTTCCACTATGGATAGTTACCCTCCACTTTGAGCCCCGTCTACAGGTATAAAGGCCTAGAAGACCCTGCTAGTGAAGACCAAGGCACAGAAAGCACCAAGTGCCTCAGCCTTGTCCATATTCACTGTCACTAAATCACCTGTCAGAGTCAGCAGCAAGCCCATATTTCTCTCGTTTCTCTTCTTTCTTCTTTAACTGCTGATGCAGTGCTGGAAATTCTTCTTGTTACCTTTGATGTCTCTTACCAGTTTCAACTCTAGCACAATGTTGGCTTTCTGAATACTATCTCTGCATTATTTTTATATCCTTGAGTGAGCTTGTCCTTACTTCTACCTCCTGCATGAGTCTTCTGCATTGACATTCAAGTCATGAGCTTCCTCCACACTGCTCTCCTCACATGCCTACTCATTTTCCTGAGCGTTTGTATGGACAACTGTTTTGTGCTCCAATGAGGTTGTCCTTAAAGGCATGCCACGTCTATTGAGTTTCACTATCCTGTGACTCACTGGATCCCACCAATTAGCTAAAATAAGCCAAAGTCTGCTCTTATTCTTAGGAAGTCCATGCAGCAAGAAGGCAATAAACACAAAGACTCACCCAGAGTCTCACTAATGCACAAGAACCATGAGATTTTTTACAGTCATTTGCTCAGATTATTGATTGTTGCGTATTTCAAGTATTATTAAAATGATAATGGACTCATATCAGCTGCAACAAATTTCAAGTCATCTTACAAGAATCTGCTGCCTTCCTTCTGTCTATCTTTAGACTTCATAATTGCTTTGCGGAGCCAATGTAAAATAAATCATCTGTGGAAAAATACCTTTATAAGGAAACATGTCCAATAAACTACTGGGGAACTTCCAACTAGAAAATTGGTTGAAAGGGGTGTAGACTTTGTTCATTGCTTTTGATAGGACAAACTGGTAATTTTTTTATTATCTGATAAAATAGGAAAAAACTGCAAAGAACTCCTGCAACACAATACAGATTTACTGCAGGACAGCAGAATAAAATAAGAAAGCATGATGTCAGTATTCCCTATGACTTTTTCAGTGGCGCAACAATAACAAACATTTGAGAATGACAGTAAGGAACTGCAAAGTAGGAGAGATTTCTCAACAAGACATAAAAATTCCTGAAGAATTCTCTTATGAAAAGCAATGCATCCACTTTGACACCCGAGGCAGAATGGTGGGAATTTTGCAGTTTCTGTCATACAAGAATATAAAGGTCCTGCTGGCTAAGTCATGCTCTTAGCAGTACATACATACATGGTTTACTAAATTTTAATTCTGTTGTTGGGAAATATAAGCTAATGCATTTTTGCTGGGGTGTCATCCATAGGAATATTACCCAGATAAGTGCTTTGAAAAGAAGTTATCTGCAGTAGCTATCCTGGAAGAGTTCAGCATGCTATAACTAAAGAACAGCAAGATTTTTTTTCTTTCCTTGTTTTGCAAACATGAATTATTCTGAAATAAAAGGTCAGCACACATGCAATTCCAGAGCAGTTCCACAAGGAAACTGCCTTGGCTGGAATAGCTATTGTGGCAGGATTTTCCTATGTGAACTAGGGACACCCCAAGGTGGACTGGTTCTAAAGAGCCAACAAATTTTAAAATGTATTTACTAATCAGAAGAGAATTCTGAAGTTGTAAGCAGTCCCGATGAATTATTATAAGACATTCTTTGAAACAAAATTATACTTCTAGAAAGATGCAAAAGAGCTAAAAGGCTGATCCCAACTTGAGAAAGCAGTGAAACCAGCATAATGCACTGCTGGCTGTTGCAAAATACATTTTCTCTGTGAAAGATCTTGTCCACATTTCAAGACTGTTGTTCCTGCAGGTCATTCCCCATTCACTTGAATAGAGAGCTTTCCTGAATTAGTCAGGAAGAAACTGGAAGCCACAGGAACTCCCTCCACGAAAGACAGCTTATGTGCAAGTAGTAAGGAAAGCCTGAATTTGCACAGCTCCATCAAAATTCTTCAGGGATCCTGTATTTACACCATATCTAAATGTAGATATATGCCAAACAACAGCAAACAGATGAAAGATTTGCAGATATATTATTTCTCAATACATCAATTCCCAAAGTCCTCCAATAATTCACTTAATAAAAAAGTACCTCATTTAACTAGAAATGACGAGTACAGAACTTCTGTAAGTTAGACCATGGAACTGTGGTATTTGCAGATCCACATTTCAAAGCCATATAGACTGACCTTACATAGTATTGCTTATACTACTACATTCATTACTTTTTCAGTAAAATGAATCAAAACAAAGCCAATTTGTATTTTCAAATTTTAAAAGTTCTAAACAGAGATAATTTTTTTTTTTTTTTTAAGAGAAAGCCAGTCAACCTTCTGGCTACTATATGAACTACACAGCCGTTTTCTCTCCAGATTCTGAAACGCATTTGCCAGGGCTTTCTGCTTTAATACTCTTCCCCTTCATTCTTCTGAAAACATGTTTCCTTTGCACTGTCCCCTATGGACAAGATACAAGATCCATCCGTTCTAATTAAAATACAGGTTTTCCAAGAAAAACAATTCCAATCACAAGATGAACAGGACCCTGGCAGCAAGCATACAAAACCAGTTGGGGGGGGGACGGACCCCACTTCATTCACATCCTTCTACAACTGTGTATTCTTTCCACTCTTCCAAAATAACTGGACATTTGCAAACAATAAAATCAGTATCCTCATTTAAAAGATGCTTAATATTGCTTTCATATTAAAAATATGTAGAGATTAAAGGCAGGATGAGGAGATCATAGTTATTAGACCTATAATTTTAGTTCATATAAAGTCTGCACATAGATACAGTGAAAATGCCATACTTCTAATCATAGAAGCCTTTAGGACCTAAAAAGTACAGCTGTTCAGAAACTGAGAGGGCCCATCAGAGAAAAGAAACAGCACAACAGCCAAATGTTGTTTGCATTATATAACTTCAGCAGCAAAATTTTTATTATGTCTGGTAAATGTAAACAGCTAATTAACATCAGCCTCACTTTGCTGCTTGTCTGAAACAGACACCAGAACAGTCAGGGCATGATTTGACAGGAGGAAGGGATGGCAAAGGAAAACAGTTATGCCCCAAACCAGATACGGTGAATGTCAGCTATCAAAACAAACAAAAAAACAAACCAGGAAGTTTGTAAAACATTTGGGAGAAAAACCAAGATGTCCCCAGCCAGCACTGAAGCTATGCTCTAGTTACATCCCCTTTTACAAATGTAGATACAAATGTCATCTTGCATCTGCTTGAAATCCCAGGAAAGACCACTGGAAGACCACTGGGACAAAAAAAAAAAGAAAACAACAACGAGAGGAGGGAGGAAGACAAGTTCCTGAGCTGAGCTTGGCCTTGGGTTTTCTCAGTTGCTTGCTACAAGCTGGAGAGTTTCCTTCACCTAAAACTGGCTTTTCGGCAACACGACGTAGGATACATTGAATAAACTGAATAAGCTGAAGTGGCTTAAATTCCTGTTCTCCTGACCTTCCCTGACAGGGAAAGGTCACAGCACCTCTGTAGAGCATTTGAAGTTTAAGACTGTAATGCCAGTCTCTCTCAAACCAGATGCTTTGATACAGCATCCACTGGATTTTTCTCCTCATCCCAGTAGCCAAGACCATACATTAACTTCCCACTGCTGTCAACTTCTTAACGGGCAAATCACCATCCTAACTGTTTAGCCTAACAGAATATACAGTTATATATATTCAAATGCTCAGGCTATCTGTTATCTCAGATCAAGAAACCTTCCTCCTTGGCAACAAAAATTGGTTTAGCGTTGAAATATCAAATATGGTACTCATTCCAAACAGCAGAAAAATAAATAAATGTAATGCTCATCTGTGAGCCAATCACAGAGGCTAACGAAACAGCTCTTTCGGATGGAAACATCCAACAGCACAGTCTATGTTAAATATCTTACACCTCCCCATTTAATGTCCCAAAATAGCATTAACTAAAGACTGAGCAAAAGTACTATATAAATGTACACCTGAAAGGTCATTTAAAAATCTCACTCTGAATTTCATAGTTGCTAGATCAATTTCGCCATGATGCCTCTACTAGAATCAACACTACCAAGCGCAAATAAAGGCCACAACTTGTTTTTATAATGTCAGTATTGGAAGAACTTTGCTACAAAACTGACATTAAAGTTTGTATATAACCAAAAACCCAAAAGAGATTCCAAGAATTAATGACCTGGAAAAAATAAAGGCAATTCATTTTTACACATCTCTAGGCAGAGGTTTTTTTGTTTTTTTGGTTTTTTAAGATTTATTCTAACACCCATGCCCCACTTTCATAGTGTAGGCATTTCATTTTTGTGATAGCGTCTATGTGCCCTTAACATACAGAAGGCCATAACTAGCCAAACTTCTTTTCTTCCCCATGCCTCCTTTTATTATAGTTTTAATGTGTTTGGTTGAGGCACTTCAATACCACCTTGTTATCCCTTACAAGTATGGGTCTCAAAGCGTTTGTATAAATCACATCAGAGGGTTGGGTATTACACTATTATTGAACAAATATTGTTTATACAGTATTCCCAGCCTGGACATTTTTTTTGCACTTCAGTAATACAGTTCTAAAAATGGACCTGAAATACCGAATCGGGGAAAAAAACAGAACACTGATCTGGGAATGGCAAAAAAAACCCTGAAATAGTGATGAAAAGTTGGCAGTCTGAGTTGGTGTCCTCTGAGTCCTATCAGCAGCAAACAGAGTCTTCAATTTTCTTAACAGAACCTGTCCTAGGACACAGAAATAACTTACACAGTATTTATGTGGAGAATGAGAAGGAATTCTCACATGACTGAGTCATAGGAACACTACTAGAAGTAGTGCGTGAGGCCATCTAAATGTGTAAAATATACTGAGAAATAATCTGTAATTAGTACCAAAATCCATCTAGAAAGAGGAAAAATTGAGACACTTCAACTGCTCAGAACACAAGGACGGTAGGAAATGAACCCCGAAACAACAGAGGAGGGGCAAAGGGGACATGGGAAACAGAAAACATTGAAAGCTAAATTAAGGATTATAAGCAGTTTCTAATTCTACATACTCTAGAAAAGAAAGAATTAACTTGATGTACAGAAGTAAAACCAAAAGAGAACTGAAGAAAGACACAAGCACAAAACAATAAAAGGGCAGAGAAGAGATACAGAAGATAGGTGAGAAAAATAAACAGCAAAAATTAATTAAAAAAGCATTTTTCTTCTCCTTGTTGAATATGTAAAAAGGTCATTTAAGAAAAGCAACGGGCAAACTGGAAGGGAAAAAAAGCATAAACCAATTAACAGAGAGTTACAGAAATCTTAACTGGTAGCATTTGTTTCCTACAAAGAAAAATGAAGGTGCAAAATTCAAAATTTTTTGTGAATATTATTCAAAGAAGAAAAAGTAAAGACTGCATGTGCTACAAACAAAACAACTGTGTGAAAAAACTTAAAGGCCACATAGCACTTAACCAAAAATATCTCAAGAAACAAGATGGTTTCAAGACACATTTCAAAAAAACATGGAAGCAAGCTACCAGCAGCAAAACTATCAGCTCTAAGGCCATATTTGAGACATCTCCAGAAATCTGGTCTACAAAAAACTAAATTCAAATGAATAAAACAATAAAATTTTATTTAAGTTATTTTAAGACTAATTGCACAAAATAACCATCTACAGAACTACCGTGTCAGTAAAGACAATTATTTCTTCCAACAACACTGACTAAAAACAAAACAAAAAACCAAGATACAGCTTCCTAGACATTTTGGTATATATTTTCCTGGAGTCTATAAAGGACTTTGTTTTGGCATGCTAAGAAATATCATACTAATCAAGGGGTTTTATGAATATACTGAATATGGCACTGGATGGATATTAATACTGATGGGTAGACTATTGAAGTCAAATGCATGTCAATACTGTCTTAACTCTCAGCATCTACTGTACACACTTATGAAAAGTTAACTAGGACAAAGTTGTTTAAAAGGATGATAATTAAAACAAAAGCCACTTCAATGCATTTCATAAAGTGAAACAGAAAAAAATACTTCACTAATTTTACAGAAAAATGCCACACCTCTGCCTTGCACTTTCTTTAGCAGAACTAAACTAAAACAAAAACAAAAAAACCACCAAACAAAAAAACAGCTTGCTTATATGATTTTTAATGTAAAGGAGATTAAACGTCTTCATAAATTGATGGACTCCCGTCAGCTACAAAAATAGCAAGTACCTAATATAGCTTACCAGTGCAAAGCCTCTCCTACCCAATTCAAGTGTTTTAGATCTATTTTATAAAGTGGCTGATACAAAGTCAATGAATCTATCTGATTTATATTGGTAAAACAGAATGACAGCTGATGGCCTCACAAGTTCGACACTGTAGTTGGCTTTGAGCGAACCTATTCCATGCTTCAGCAATGTGCAAGCTTTAGACATACAGCTCATGTGTTTTAAGTCATATAATGAAATCCCTGACTGCAGAGTAGTTGGTATTACTGTCTTATGTAGACATGCTATTGTCAAGTAACATCACACATTCAATAAACACTGTTAATGTCACAGAAACAAAAAGAGAGATCCATTAACTTCAAGTTTTAGTTGTGTTTAACGTTTCATTTTCAATTTCCTTATGACTGCTGCCATTCTGGTCACACATGTTCTGCTACCAAAAGTTTTGCTGAAGAACGGCATCCCATTTGAATAGATCTGAAAGGGTCTGAGCTATCTTCGAGCCCAGCAGCAGCATTATCGGGCCGAGACACAAACGTTGTAACTGTTACAGCCAACAAAGGCTGGCTTCGCCTCTCACCTTCATCCCCCATCATCAGCTAAGACAAAGAGGTCCAAACGTCAGAAGAACTCGCAGCAAGGGAAAACGATCCACGCCTGCAAGATGCCGTTCCGCTACCGCATCCCTTTTATTCAGCCCCCACTTCACGGCGGCTGTCAGAGAAGGGAAGCCACCGACTAGCGATGGTGGTCACGCTGAAGCACAGGGCCGGCAGCGGGCCCCGACACCCCCGGGGCCACGGGAGAGGCGGGGGCAGGCCCTCCCGGCAGCCCTCGAGACCTCCTCGGCCGTTCCAACCGCTACCGAGAAGCGCGAAGGGGAGGGACGACGGTGGAAGAGGCGCTCCCATTGCAAATGGTGGGGAGGCAGAGGAGGGAAT
>NW_009226253.1:4983-33855 GCF_000690835.1 Fulmarus glacialis | reverse complement strand
GGCGGGGGTGGGGCGGGTATCATTCCCCAACTGCAAGCAATGATTTCATCTGTTTGGATCTTTTAAGAGATTTAATGGATTGGTTGCAAGTGGTAATCAAAAGTTTGAAAAGGGATTTGAAACTAGGTAATTTTTATATTCCTGAAATGAGATACCTTAACAAAACCTGTTTTCAAACACATCCCAGAAGGGGAGAGAGATAAAAGTATATCTGATTGCTGCCTAATACAAGGTTACAGGCAAGACAGAGTCAGACTCTTCTCAGACGTGCTCAGCAAAGGGTCAAGAAACAACAGTTACATGTTGCAACAAGGGAACTTCAAGTTTTTATTTAGATATAGAAACTCCCCATGAAAATGGTTAAGCACAGATTGCCAGAGGGCTTGTGGTATCTCCATCATTGGAGATTTTCAGAAGTTGACTGGACAAGGCTGTGAGTAACCAGAACTGACTTGGAAAGCAACGTTGCTTGGAGAAGGAGGTCGGATTATATGACCATGGTAATCTCTTCCAACCCAAATAATTCTGTGATTCAGCACTTCTACCTTTGACGTACTTAGTGCCCTCCTAAGGATAAATGCCTGATTACTGCGAGCAAGTCTGCAGTCTAGCCTGGCAATTAAAGCACTCATGAGAAACAGTGCATCTAAAGTAGTAAACTACTTAGTGCACAAGCACTTAATTGGCATAGTCTGGACAAATCCATTCTCTTAAATTCTCTTAAACACCAAAACAGATGGGTGCCATTGATTTTAGGACCCTGAGAAATATAGAAAGGTGAGCTTAACACAAGAAAGGGTGAGATACTAGAAAATGTGTGTGTATCTGTGCTAATTCACATCACTATTGGGAAAGAGCTGTAATAAATTGATAGCCTGAATGTAAATGTTAATATCAGTGTAACCGGCTTAATAATAATAATATTGCCAACTTTAGACTAATAACAAAATATAGGCTCCATATAGAAAGTGTGATTCTTTAGCCCTCTTTATTCACACATACAGCTTGGTACCCCACCCTTGAGAAACAGTTGCTGAAATTTGGATGTAACAATTGATGGAGAATGTGGGCAACGAAGGCTGTAACAGGGGATGCATCAGCTGATCAGGGCAAATAGCTGGTGTGAATCCAGGATTATTTGGAAAAGTCCAAGTCAGCCTGGGCCATAGGCATACACAGGAAAAAAATTAACCATAGAGCCCATCAAGTTCCAGTGTCCTGGCTAACTAGCGCAGGCATGTGCCTCTCTCCTCTATGGACATTCAAAATCACATTCTCCACTTCCTTTGTGAATGCCTTAGGTAGTGGTTGATAGAATAAGTACATCTTCAGCTCTGTCTGTTGAGAATTGTTAGGAAGCCATGAATGTCAGAACCATGAAAGCAGACTGAGATCAAATACAAAGTGTAACACTGTCACCTAGAGATCTGGATGCGAAGTTTGATGAGTAAGTACAGACTTGTACATGCTTTCCCCAGATAAATTATGCATTCTTCATTGTATTCACTTTGAGACTGAAACAAAACCCAGAAATAATCTGGAGAATAAACACCCTACTTGAGGACCTCCAGTCACCTCTCCCAAGGGAGTGCCCTAGCTGTTAGTCTGTTCTGCAAAAGTGGTGCACTACTCCCCTTTCTCAGATGATAGATAGCTGAACTCTGTGCTTACTGTGTGGCAAGTAGGGCACAAAGATCACACCTAACAGACCTCGCTTTCCCCAGGGTTTTAGTCAGCTCTTTGTCTCAGCTCTGAATCACAACATAGATAAGGCAGGAACTAAAAAGACTTCTTTGTACACTTGCATGCCAGGAGAACTTTGCAGTGCCAGATGTAGATGCTAATTACAAGTATGTTCTGGAGTTTAGATTTTCCGAATTGCTCTTCTTGACTGTGGATCTGAAGCTGATAGGATTTTTTGAAAGTACTCCATGTCTGAAAGTTAGGCAAGAAACAAATTAGATGGAAAAAAGAAAAAAAATCTGGTGATCATGTTCAGGCTCTCAGAAGGTCTACATAGTCAGGGAAAAAAAAAGAAAAAAAAAAAAGAAAGAAAGAAGGGATCTGTTACCTAAGCAGGAAACTGTCTTGAGAAAATGTATCTGTAGGAACCAAAACCAGAGGATGCTTGCGCATTTAAGAGTCATTGGTAACAACCAACACCAGGAGCAGGAAAACTAGGAACCTCTCTCAGTAAAATCCCCTTCTCGCAAGAGTTAAGCTTGCTTTAGTTTATTTTCTTGCTTTGTTTGCAGTTTGTGCTGTAAAAGGTCCAGGTTCAACAGAAAAAGCTAAAAAGATAATTAGCCCTGACTTTTCTGCCCTGACTTTTCTGCCAGTTTTTTGGCTACAGAGTAGTAGAAATTGTAGTGCAAACATCCTCAAGCTAGTGTAAACCTAGAGCCTTTTCCTGATTTCTTGGCAACAGCTCTACTACTGTGTGAAATAAGCCTCCTCCTCATATGTCCTTCTGCAGTAAGTGCCTGCTCCCAAAAGAGTAACCAGTGTCTGGATATTAAGCTGTCAGAAGTGCCTGCTGTGGATCCTAAATTGGTCATGTAATCATTCACCCATAGGGGACATTCAAGTAATGGAGAGGGGGGTTCTGAACCAAAGATCTCTGAAGCCACAGTCTGGAGTCCTCCATGGCCAGGTAGGAAGCCTAGGACCGGGTTAGGTTGCCTGAATCAGTTTATGAAAGCCTGGAGTCTGCTTTTTAAGCACTGAAGCATCCAAGTTAAATGTGTCAAGAGGGCAGTGTAAATGACAGCTTTCTCTTATCTTTGAGGAGTGTAGGACTTCTGCAATGTTTTGTTCCAGTGCAGGACAAGAAAAATAATTTATTTTGCCTACATAAAGTTAAAGCCATAATGTCTTCTTTAAAAGCTCAAATTTAGTTCTGCTAGAGTATGTTTTTAATGTATTCCGTGCTGATAGTATTCTGCTATACATGGACTCCTTTATTGCCTCATAGATACTAGGACAGGGGGGAAAAAAGTCACTTCCAGTAGTAAAACAGAATTTCCTTGTTCAGCAGTACAAAATCCCTTCACTGGTATATATTTTAGAAGGTGTTTCATACTTTCCAATAAAGAAAACTTTCTTTTGTTTTTTTAAGACCTAGAGTGCTTCTGTGGTGTTATAGTAAGAGATAAGAGAATATGTTTTCACCTTTCTTTGTAAAATAGTATCTGTGGAAATAAACAGGAAAACCTTTGTATTGGCTGTTAGTAACATTGAAAATTATCCAAAAGTATTAGGAAATTCTAGAGTTAAGTTTCCAATTCTCATGCTAAATCTTAAATATCATTTTTATACTACAGCCTTTAATAACATAAGCATATACTATTTTTTCCACAGGATACTACGTCATTCAGTGCACATGACAGACTGCTGGGCCTGTACTGAATGAAACCATTGTCTGTACAAACCCTGCCTTATGCTTGATAGAGTTTGGAAGTTATATACAAAACAAAGAAAATGGGGACTTAAGGAGGAGAAAGGATAGTCTTGTTTGTCAGTTGATTGAGTACAGGCTGGCTATGTTTCAGCCTCTGCCAGATGTCCAGCTTCTCAGAAGAGCCTAATTTCAATGTTTTCTATGAAAATGAGAGTGGGAGAAAGCAGAGTTGCTGGGAATGCTGTGCAAAGTGGCACTTAAATATATTTATCTATTATTTTTACATATAAAAATGCATTCTTCTATAACACATTTATAAACACATTAAAAAATTATAAATTTTAAATGTCTTTATAAATCAAGGGCTTAAATCATAATGTTTGTAATTAGCTGCACAACTGTGCAAAGTTTACAGAGTTGACGTGTTAAGCACAAATCAGAAGATAAATCCATCCATTGCGATACCTTGTTATTTTTAGTACAAATTGCCTTCTTTTACAATAATTGTTTCATTTCTAATTTCAGCAACATTGACTATGTATTGGGTTTGGCTCTCCCTGTTGAGTACATAGGTGCTCCAGGAATATTCACAGACATGACAGTGCTTGTACATGCTGGGACACATTTCTTCCCCACAAGGTGGTGATATTACTATAACGTATAGTATTTTTGCTTCAGAACAAACTGAAGCAGTTTTATTTCCAAAAGGAAGAAAATGTCGTACCATTTCATGCAACGAGCGGTACGTTTAAGCTCGCGTTTATCGTGTTAAAAGGTTAAATGACTCCACCCTCTTCAACTTTTAGGATTAAAATGCCTTTTTGTAGATATCTTTACCTAGAATTGCCTAGACAGTAATTTTATCTTAAGAACCCAAAAACTGAGATGCAGAGGAATCAGCTTCTCTGTGTGGTTAGAGGTGTAGGACCTTTTCAGTTAGATAGACAACTGACATGTTTCTGAGTGTACTCCGCAGCTCACACTGGGGCTTTGGGGAGCTGATGACCAGTGTGCCTAGATGTGTGGAACAGAGGGTTGGTTAAACTGGGCTGCAGAATGCCAAATCTCTTTCTTTGATTAAAAACCCATGTTTACCACTAAAGATTCAAAAATGCTAAATACCTGGATAAATTAACAATGAAATAAGTTTCAGAGTGGTATCTCCTAGCTACGTGTCCTTACTGAAGAAGCACTAACAGTTGTAGTGCTCTTGAAGTGCAAGGCTGGAAGCCAGCAAGCTGAAACTGCTTCTCCCAGCCACACCAAGAAATGGAACAGAGAATTCCATATATCACTGTGGTCATTAAGTCTGTCCCATCTCAAATTTATTTTGGAAAGAGGGAGAACTGAATAACTGTGAGCATCACAGCATGGCTGGTATTCCTTATCCACCAAAAATTATCTGCATCGAAGCAGCTGAAACATTGTTAATTGGAAACATCTTTACACTTGAGATGTAAAGGGTCATCTTTGACTGTAGTTGCTCAGTGCTTATGGGACGATGTTGCAACTGGCTTTTTATAGGTAGGATCAGTATACCGGTGTTATGCGGTACAACACGTTAGGTCAGAAGTGGTGTCTGAAGATACAGATCTCATAGAATCATAGAAAAGCCCAGGTTGGAAGGGACCTTGAAAAATCATCTGGTCCAACCTTTCATGGGAAAGGGAGCCTTGATGAGATTATCTAGCACCCTGTCCAAACCCATCTTCAAAACCTCCAGTGATGGGGCCTCTACCACATCCCTGGGGAGGTTATTCCAGCACTCAAAGCACTGTTATTAGTATAAGCAAGTCATTATTAAGGGAAAGGTATTTTATAGATGCAAAGATTGACAGCTTTAGATCACTCCTCTTTTTCTTGCTATATAAGAACATTAAACATGCTAAAAATGTATTGAAATATTTTATTGTTCTGAAGCATGACATTTCTCCTTTAATCAGAGCAATATCTAAAGTGAGAGAACATATTAGGTTTTAAGATTTTCACTTTGGTGAAAATATGGGAACGAACAGTATCAGACTATGTATAGTAAAATTCCTTTCAAAACCTTTGACACAGCCCAAAACAGTCCTAATATACAGTAAATGAGTGCAACTTCATGGGAAAAAACCTTTTGAAAGCCAATGGTAAAACAGCCAAATCTGCCTTCAAAAACACACACGTAATTCACACTGGGGAAATGATGTTCTTAATTACTCTTTTACAACCTGGTTCTTTGGCCACTGGCACATATAATAGCAGAATTTAACATTCACGTAAATGGAAGCAGACTTTGGCACTGAGTGCTTCCTGCAGGAAGCTTGGTGGTCTGGGAACGTTACTGATGCGTCTGCAATCATGTGAGACAAATACTTTTAAACTCAGCTCAGAGGAAGTATTTTTATTCCAAGCTATGAAATGGACTGATCGTATCAGTCATTTCTAGGATAAAATTATCTAGTGTGAGGAGTGACCTGCTCTGAATAGCATTTCTTTAGATAACAGCTTACAAATGTAGAAAATCAACAAAAAATTCAGCAATAATTTGACTGCAGACAGCTAAGAGAAGACTCCCACCAAAATTGAGGATTCTGCCTTAATCTGAGAAGAGACAAATGGAGACATTCTTTGTAAATAGGATGTTTTATATTAAAATCCTTAGCAACCAATTTATTTTTGCCTTTATCTTGAACCACATTAAGGAGAGGTTAGAAGAGAAAATAATTAACATGCTCATAGTATGTTCTTCTGAAGCTCTTTGCGATCACTATATGATTAGTTTTTAAAGCATTATCTCTGCAGATTTTTTTTTCATTTTTTGAATAAACAGTCTGGTTAAGAGATTTTATTTTGTAAATTGGGAGGAAAAGAGTGCTTTAGTGAAGCAACAAGAAGGAACTTCTTTTTCTTACTGGAAAAAGAAGTGAATTAATGTAAACCATTGAACATTGCTCCATTCTACTACAATCAATATGTGAACATATTTACAAGAGGGCGGAAAGCAAATGTGGAAAGTAATTTGTCCAAATGATAGCTAAGCCAGCTTTTTTAATGGCCTTTGCTTCTGTATTGGGAAGATCATAGATTGCTGGCTGTACTGCTTACTGCTGCCTCTGAATCTGTGAATCTTATGATTCGTCTTTTCTTTTTTTTTTTTTTTTTTAATAACATTGCCTGCCACGTACTCATGCCAAGTGCACTGTCACATTAAGATGATGACAACATGCAAATCTCAGCTTCACAGTTTCCGTTTAGCTACCTGAGGATTTTCTTTGATACCTTTTTGGCCGCAAGTAGCGTGAAGAGTTGCACACCAAGAACTACTCGATATTACTTATCTTTTATTCCATACATGCAATGGTGAATTTCATGGTGGAGAAATTCACCTGCAGGAGCTCAGGACTCTTCCCCTTCCACTAGGATTTCTAACGAATTTCTTGCATTGTTTCCTCCACCTGGTAAACCTCAGCTGAAGCAATGGCAATACTTCCGATCCCACTGCACTCTCACATCTGAGCTGCTCTTTGGCAAGGAAAGAATTTGAGGTTCATATTCCTCCTTTAGGTGAGGCAGTAAGTAAACCTAAGTGACCCTAAGTGACCCCCTGCCCCGGGTAAGTGTTTTAATGAACAGGAGAGTTATAAGAAAGATGAGCATTTTACTCTACCTAATCCATTTCCATAGTCTTCCTTTAAAAACATTTTACTTTTGTTGCCAATCAAGCACAGGCACAGAACATGTAACCACTGAGGTTTGGCACAAATTCCTAAACATACTAATGCCTGGAGGTTGCACAGAACCAGCTACAATCTGTGCTTGAGCATCATGGGAATCCAGTTCATAACATGACCTAGAGAGAGGTCTTAATTATTCTTAGATAATTAAGGTTACTCTAAACCATATTTTAATTAGTCAATATGCCTGCCTGGAGTCTTGACTCTGCACTTAAACTCAAGGGAGCAAAAAAATCTCCGCATAATCCATCTTTGGCAATTTCTGTTGGCTAGCCTTCACCTCTCAATGCACAGGGCTTTGGGACTACCATTTTGAATCATACAACCCTTCCCATGCCCTGAGGACTGTAACTCTTGATTCTGGATTGCATTCCAGGGATAACTGCTTAAATATAGTTGCTACACTGCCTAGCTTCAAGATCCCTAAATCCTCTTTTGGCTCTAATCTAACTTCCCATTGAAGATCTCTCTTTTAACATCTAGCAAGTCTATGAAACTGAGAATTTCAGATTGTTTGCTAAAAATGCAGGTCTCAGAATAAGGTTCAAAAAATACTTAAGTCTGAATACACTGTGCACATTTTTATGCCTTTTCTTCCAGCCGGAGATTGATAAATTAATGTAAAATATTTGCAGTAAAACCTGACACTGGGAACCACATGAGATAATTGCATGTACAGAGCTGAAATCAAGCCCATTTAAAGATTCCCTAAACTTCATGAGCCTTTTCATATTCACCCAGACCACTTTGAGGTTTTACACTGAAATTATGTCTAACTTGGGGTATTGACATGACATCAAGTGAAGTTTTGTTTCAATTTTTAGTTCCATACAAAGGCCCCCCTGAAAAAAAGGGACCATATCCTTATTTGCTGTAAACCAGCATCTCTACATTACTTTCAAGAAGGCTGCATAAGTTTACAACAACTGAAGAGCTAATCCTAGTGAAGCAAGGCCATGTGGTGAATCGAACCAAAGAAAATGTTCAAATGAGTAAGGCCAGCTGTACAGCACAGGCAGACTCTGCAGATGGGCACTGTGCCAGGCTTTCCCATTAATTGCCTCCCTGTGCTTCATTGAAGGAAGTTTGAAGCCAGTCCAAATCTCCTAAGCTCCCCAGCACCACCCCTCTGTTTCTACTCTAGCTGCGGCTTCCAGACACTGCTCTCGCTGGCAACAAAAATGGGAATACACACGAGGAAGTTTTCTAAACAGTACTTTGCGTGAGCTGCTGAAACAGGGCTTAGTCATGGGTAACTCTAGTTCCTGGAGCAGCAGTGTTGTAGGGGCTAATGATGAGCCAAGTAGAGGAAATGAAGTAGGAGGAGAAGCTGGTGCTGGAGAAAAAAGTTTAAAAAAAAAAGCATATGGGAAAGTTAGAGATCATCTGAGCTGGTTTCAAAGGAAGGGGGAAGAGGCAGCTCAGAAGGCATAAAGATTTTTGGAGAAGACTGAGGGGAAGAATAGGAAAGGAAAGGCCAAAAGGAAGCATATAGGATAAGGTTCGTGAATGAGGAGATGTCTGCAAGGCAGTTCTGTGTCTGGAAAGGAAACTGAGTGGGACAGTGTGATAGAGGATTGAAGACCTCTTTTAGGACAAATAGTCAAGGAAGATTGGCTGGGCCAGGAGAGTATGGTGGGAGTCAGCAAGAGACACTGGAGATTGGATATGAGAGCTGGATTGGGAAGAAATTAGATTGGATAAAAGGCTCACAGAGAAAAACATGGATTGACTAAGAAAAAATGTGGAAACAGGACGTGTGAGGGGAAGACTTGACCGACGAGCTGGGAGAGCAGAGAGGCTTGGCATGAGCATGGTGGTGGGGACATCAGCAAAAAGGTTTCCCTGGGGAAAAGAGATGGCCTGACATGTCGATGTCCAGCAAAGCTCAGTCTCTCGTAAAATTGAACCACAGATCCTCATTTCTGAGCATCAACATTTCCAGTGGCAGCACATAACTGTGAAAGTCAGAGTTAATTTTATGCTGGAATGATCAAAAAAAGCATGTATTGGAACGTTTCTGCCCATCGGCTATCTGTGTTGTTCAGTATTAGTGTTCTGGCACTTTACTTCACTCCTTCCAAAATAGCACTGCTGAAGCCTGTTGGCAAGCGGTCTCAGCTCCCTCTCACAGCTATTGTGGAGATGATAGCAACTTATTACTGCTATCAATTAATCACTGAGTTCAAGTGGGGCTTGAAGAGGAAATGAGAACAGAGTGAAAGCCATGTTGTGGAACTGGTGAATGAATGCGCACAGGCCAGAAGGGCTGTTTGGAAAGATTTAATTTTTTTTCTTTACTCCAAAGTAAAAAAAACAAAATAAAACAAACAAAAAAAACCCTAAAACCACTTCAAGACTTAAAAAAAAATTCATGAATAAAATTTCATAGTTTTGCTATCAGTAGGACTTCTGCCTGATGTCTTTCAGAACAGAGAAGACACACAATGAATGAAACAGGGAGGAAGGGAAAGGACAATTGCTGGAAAAATGCAGTTTTATCCTATGGGCTGTCACCAAGTCCCTTTGCCATGCTGGGCAATCAATCCTGTCAGCCAGGGCACAAAGTCCATATTTCCCATTCCCTGGTGCCTGGTTTGGAGGACTGAAACAAAGATTATTTGCTGCTTGTCTGCTCACTTCAGCTATGTTCTCTGATGAAGTGTTCAGCTTCAATACTTGAGCCTTCTACAAAAATTCTCAAATTGGAAGGGCTGACGCCTTTAGCTAACGCTCTCTCTGCTCCTTATAGTTACGACACAAGTTCTGTTACAGAATTGAGCATACAACACATATGATAAATATTCAGAAGATAGTTTACTAAATGCTTCACCAAGTGTAATACATAATCCGTAGCTAGTAAGCCAGAGTTTCTTTTTCCTTTTGTAGTCTCCAGAGCACATACAATCCCTCAGTCATAGAATCATTAAGGTTGGAAAAGACCTCTAAGATCATCGAGTCCAACCGTTAACCCAACAGTCCCCTCGCTCCGGCCTGTGTGAGCTGGCAGGAGGTCCCTGAGGAAGTGCCGGCTGATGGCTGCTAGAGTGTACCACAGGCTGGGCCCGCTCCCTCCCTCTCCTCCCTGCCAAGTACAAGTCATCCTCCAAGAGTGCATGTTATAACTCTCTCTACACGGGGAAGCCCTCGACTGGTGAGACAGAGTCAATTTCAGTTCTCTCTACAATGCCAAAGGAGAGTCCTGAAGCATGAATGGAATTTTCACATTTTCTCCCAGATATTCACTACCACAACACTGACTGCAAACATCATTCCTTTGCCTTCCGCTCTGATTAAGCCAGACTTTGGGCCAAACATTGCTGTCAGTTGCAATGATGTAGACTTCATGCAATTCTGTTTTACTTCAAAGGTACAATATTAAGTACTATGACTCTATATTTGTAACGGATTAAATTCCTACTCCTTCTGTACCATTCTGTGTAACGACATTCTGCCTTGGTTCCTTTTAATCGGGCCTTTCCTTAGCTTATTGTTATGTCTGACAATAGCAAAGATGATAGCTTTGTGTCATCTATAGTCTCCAGCTTTTACAGAGTTTAGGTTGCTTTGGTGAGCTACTCTCCCACCCCTAATCTCCTGTTATAAAGTTAGCACGGGTCGGGGAGAAGAGGGGGGGCACAGTACATGACATAGGGATTTTCCTTCTTTCAAGTAGTTGCATTTATCAGAGTCCATGTGCTTTAACCCAGAAAAAAAAAAAACAGAGGTTATATGAAGAGGTTGGAAAAGCATGTGGATGGCATGTACTGGATTTATTGCCACTCTATAAATTCCCAAAACGGTTTGACTTGCTTTGTTTTTAATCATCAGCAATGAAACAGTTCACAGTACACTGCAAACACAGAGCCAGCTTTTTGTTTGAGACAGTTGGAGAGCAGGGGGAAAGAGAGGGGAAAGGCTCATGAGAAACATGAATGAGTAGGTTTTGCTGACTCTTCTAACTATAGGGCCTGACAAAGTGCCTATAAGCACATTTCCCATGCTGTTAATAGCAGAGCAGGAGCTTTGTTGTATGGTAAGTGGGTATTTTGAAGCTTGTCAAACCTAGACAAGTGGGAGGAAATTGTGATTAACATCTCTAAAGAGCACAACTTATTAAAAAGTTGATCTGTAGTATAAAACATATCTTGACTTTGACATGTATCTCATAAAAATGCATTTGCTTTACTGATTGTGATTTCAAGTTATCCTTTTAAATTTTACCATAAATTTTACCATAATTTCTACTCCATACAATCTCCTAGTCTATCTAACCCGAATCACAAACATCAATCACAAATACTATTTTTTGTTATTAAGTACAACTGCACAAATGCAATTACTGATCATGTAAGGTTACATGATTGCAAATAATGTGAAAAAAGAGAAAATGTATAAGAATGTATGCCACAGCATGTACCTGAAAGGAGTGAAATTTTTCTTGATTATCTTTCACTTGCCTCTAGGGATATTTATTTCCTGAAAATCTGTTTCAGTCAAAAATTGAAAAAAACTGTTGTAGTAAAATCTCAGAAAAAAATTTAGCAGACATAAGGATGAATCAGTTTCCTTTCCACTAAAAAAAAAAAAAAATATTTTTTTAAAATACTGAACAGAGAGACTAAAAACATGTTTAAAAAGTATTTTAGCATGTCCAAATTTCAGGAGACATAGAATTTCAATCCCTGTGATTGATGTCTTGCAAAAATAGGAATTTTCTTTAGTCACTGAATTTTTAAAATGGCACGAGATCCAACACGCAAACTCTGGATCTTGTACTGTTGCTAGTTATACTGTTTTCAATTTCCTTCAGAATAGGCCATAAAGTTTCATTCAATTCCGGTGCTCATTCTGATTTACTGTGCCATTTCTATTAGCTCTAAGTATTTTACAGGTTTGCTCTTTTTGGTTGTACTTAGCTAAATCCACTGGGATACTTTTATTTCAAGAAATTAATTTACTGTTTTATTAGAAAGAGAAGATGCTACCTGTAGTTCATCCCAATTATACCAATATCATCTGAAAACCATTCAGTTAATCCATGGTGCATTTCCTATTGGAACTGTTGATAATTTCTAAACTGTATTTTTGCTCCCTATTTGCACGAGGTCTGAGAGATGTTTCTACGCTGTTTTCAACGGAAGAAAATTACAGAAACATACTAATGCAATCTGGTGTCTGTAGTTGGAAACCAGATGATCTTCAAAACAGGCTGAGATTGCAATGCAAACTCAGGTCTATAATATACCCCCCGTAGTTGTATTCTGGAGTTCACATAGCAATTTCTCTACAAAAGAGCCACAAAAAAGCATTATGCATTTGCTCAGTGACATTTTCCATGTGTTTCAGTGCGTATTTCTCTATTCATTCCCCCCATTCCCTTCATCATATATCATCTTCCATGATACCTGCGTGATATGTGTAATTGGACTCCTATGCACAAATGCAATTGAATATTTCCCACAGAGACACACATGTTTTAGAAATATTTTCCTTCATACTTCAAAGCTATAAATCCCAGTCCAGTGCCACTTCCTCCAAAACTTGAAAGCTCACTCCTAATGAGTCTAATGAGTAAAGTTGCTTCCTAGCTATCTTCATCCATTGTCTCACTTTAGTTGCCTCTGCAAACAATCTTTTTACATGTTTAAATATATATTTATACACACATACTTTTTCACCTAAAGGTCTCAGCCCTTCACCTTTTCCCATAGGTGCACTCTTTTTTGGGGGACACCAAATTGCAAAGTGCAAGCCGCAGGAGGCAATCACCATCCAGACTACTGCTCATGGCTCAGTATATCTCTGCCTTTGGGGTAATACCTTAATCCAAACTACAGCAATTTCTTCCAATTGCTCATGGCCTCCACCATGCCTTCTCTTGATGTTCATAAAACATAGCTCTCCATACAACATTTTTCACCAGTAAGGAAACAATCGCCTATTTTTTTAATCTAGCCAGAGAAAAGGATATATAGGGAGTCACAAATCTATCACTTAGAGCCTTTAAAAGCAATAACAAGGGTGGTGGCTGACCAGATGTGGGGAGGTGAGGAAAACAGTGAGGGTAATGGAGAAAGTCAAGTGGAAAAAGGAAAGTAGACTGTACATAAGAATGGATAAGAACTTGAGAGGCCAGGTATTGTCAGTGCATTAACTAAAACTTCACTGCCCTTCAGCTCACCATCCTCACTCTGGGAGAGCTTCTGGTGCTGCTCCCTCATTCTCCTGGCTCTGGCAGCCAGCACACTGTGAGAGGGGGAACATGAGGTACAGCTGCAAAAAACAAAGTTCTTACCCTACATGGAAGGTGCAGCTTTGAAGTAAAAGGAATTGGGCTGTTGGCAGAGGAGGCTCTGGGGCTTTGTTGCCATGTCAGACTTGTGCAGTAGCTAAACAAGAAGAATTTCAATGCAGCTTTCCAAGATTTCAAAATATGTTCTTCCTGGGGTGCAGTTAAATATATTCAGGTTATATTCAAATAGTGATTCTGGAGGCTTTAATTACATGCATAGAGGCTGCATGAATTGATAGTCTGAAAACACACATGAAAGAAGGTTTTGGGCAATGTTAAAATGAGAAAAAAATGGATGAAAACCTTTTGTACTGGTTTTGGTTGGGATAGAGTTAATTTTCTTCCTAGTAGCTTGTATGGTGCTATGTTTTGGATTTGTGCTGAAAACAGTGTCAAGGGATGTTTTAGCTATTGCTGAGCAGTACTTACACAGTGTCAGGACCTTTTCTGCTCCTCACACTGCCCTGCCAGCGAGTAGGCTGGGGGTGTACAAGGAACTGGGAGGGGACACAGCTGAGACAGCTGACCCCAACTGACCAAAGGGATATTGCATACCATATGACGTCATGCTTAACATATAAAGCTGGGGGAAGAAGAAGGAAGGAGGGGCGGACGTTCAGAGTCATGGCGTTTGTCTTCCCAAGTAACCATTACACGTGATGGAGCCCTGCTTTCCTGGAGATGGCTGAACACCTGCCTGCCGATGGGAAGCAGTGAATGAATTCCTTGTTTTGCTTTGCTTATGCACAGTTTTAGCTTTACCTATTAAACTGTCCTTATCTCAACTCGCAAGTTTTTTCACTTTTACCCTTCTGATTCTTTCTCCCATCGTGCTGGTAGGGAGTGAACAAGGGGCTGTGTGGGGCTGAGCTGCCTACCGGGGTTAAACCACTACACCTTTCAAACAAAGCTTTTGTTGTTTTTGACCCTAGGAGATAGAGTAAAATGAGCAGTCTGCGGAAAATGGCCTCACTAACAATACTCAGTAACACAGTCTTCAGTGCACTTAATTATTTAACTTCTGGATTTGTATGAATTGGTATCTCAGCATGAGTATTAGACACTAAGAATGAGTGAACTTAGTAAAAGAGCACAAAAGATAAGAAGTAGTACTGGAGAGGATGCTGAAAACATGCTAACTAAAGGAGCATTGCAAATCTAGGATCTTAAGAGATTTCCTAATTAAAAACTAATGGCAGCCTGCTGAGACAGAAACATGTTTGTTTAAATTGTGGGGTTTGTTCCTGAGCCAAGAAAGGGCTTATATGCTGTGCTGCCCAGGGCTGCAACACCTGAAGTTTGGTTGCTTGTTGGAAGCATTGAGTTCACAGTGGAGGCTGAGGTATTCCCATCCTTATACCATGAAAACAGGGAGAGTGAGAGACCTACACATGAAATTCCCAGCAGCCAGCACTAGACCTGGGCTCCCCAGGCAAGATCTCATGGGAGTGATTTTACAGAAAGGTAGTTACCTGGAACCTAAATTGGGATTACATTTAAGCTCCTTGATGCACGTCAGCTTCACAGGTAAGGATTATAGGCAAGAATCACATTAGCATTTCACTTCAAATCAGAACTATGTTTTTGAAGGGGATCTCCCAGTCATCCCCTTTTATCACGCTTTGGGTTTAGACCACACGAACTGAACTGGTTTTGAATGAAACCAAACAAGAAAGCATGATCCAACCACTAGGAGACATTCAGCCTATGGGACCAGACAGGGGTAGCTTAAAATCTTCCCCAAATATCTGAAGCGTGGACACCAAGTGCCTAGCACCAGCTCCCTCCCTACAAAGCTGTTCTTAATATGTCACATAATACGTCGCATAGCTAACATAGGCATAGCCACAGCTTCTAGCTACTTCCTATGCTGAAGTCATTCATTTTGGGTCCAGTTGACTAGATCACTGTTTTCTCTTAAAACACAGCAAATGCCATGCTGTTCAGTCCTCAGAATGCAATTAGAAACCCAAGCTCCAGACCCAGGTCATACCTGACTGGGGACATGCCCAAGTGACATGTCAGAGGCCTGGGAAGGTTGTCATACTGACTGTGGGAGTCCCACTACTGCAAAGGCTGTCCGACGTGGGATTAATAGTTGGGCATTCATGAAGCTCAGAATAGCAATCAGTCATCATCCAGAGACTAATGGAGCTTAAAAGGGCATGAAACCCGGTGACTGGATTCAGTCAAAACAAGCAAAAGTCTGAGCGGCAAGTGAGACAAGTTGTAACAGGTATCAAACAGAACTATCTGAGGGTACTCCATCTTTCTCATTTTCTCACTTCTCCTTATTTCTTTGGATGACAGCACGTAGAAGCTGGAGAGAAACTGGAGAAATCTTTCAAAAACATCATTAAACCCACATGTTCAGAATAAATGCATTGTTTACACTGAATACATAATGCAGGAAACTGCTCTGTCAGACAAGATGTTCCTCACCTGATTATGATTTGAAAGCAATAAATAGAAAGAACTAGTCATAAAATAAATGGCAACTGAAAACACATGCATTTAGGTCTTTGGCTCCAGAATAAATTAAGTACAAATGTAGATTTTTCATATATCTGCCAGAAGTTAGATATGTATTATTTTAGCCTATTTAACAGGTTGCTTGTATGAGAGGTTTTTTCTGAAGCTGAAATACTCATTGTGAAAGAGCTTTAAAGATTTTGTTACTGATACAGTTAAAATGAAAGGGTTTTTTCCTGCTTTCCTGTGGCTGCACAGCTACCATAAATGCCAATTAAGCTTCCACATATGTGCTGATGGCAAAATAGACCCTAAGCTCTATTACATCATTAGGTCTATTTACTTGTTTAAGTCTTTAACTGTTAATAAAGTTTGGTCTTCATGGCTTATGTGATAGATGTATTTATTTAATTAAACTATATTGTTTTCAAAGCCCACAAATATTAGAATTTAATGAACCATGTTCAAGAATAAATAGCTGAGTTCAATTCACAAGTAATACAAAGTGACTACCAACATTTAAAGAAATATTCTTGATTCAACCATCAGGCAATTTTAATAACAGCCTTGAACTCCATAAGCTAATGTTCAGATCATTCTCCTGTAATACAGTTCCCTTGAGATTTGGTCAGATGTCTTTAAATTACATATTTTCAAAAGTACTTAGACACTGAAATCATTTGAATCAATTTCAATGAAAGCTAGGTGCTTTGTCGATGTAGGACTTGGTCTCCTTGTTTTTCAGTTTCTGATTTGTAAAACGGACATTTCCAGACATCACCAGCTATTCAAATGTCATTTTGAACAATAAATTTTCACGTCGGAAAGGGCAAACAAAACCAGGAGACTGCAGAACACAGGCAGACATAAGTGTAAGTAGTTTATGTTCTGAGGTTATTCCAAGTTGTCATCATTTTACTTGCAGAACAGCTCTATGATTATCTCATGACCTTAAAGAAGCAGAAAACACTGACATTTGGAGCTCGCTGTCATTCTACAAGACATGTCACCCTCCTCAGAAGTATCATTTAACTTCTCTATATACCACTCCTCTTTTTTACTGTCTAGTTCTACCTGCATTATTAAGACACCAATTGCTATAAATGACTTAAGGCTGCGTAGCCAAGAGTAACTCTGTGACTGTGACTCTCTGTTTTTTCATAGTTTTTAACTACTTTATTATTAGGATTAGAATATTAGGATTAGGGTGGTATTCAGAAGTCTCAGTCATGTTACACAGAACCTCACAGCAGTAGTCAATCCCTGCTCCGAAGAACTTAGGCTCTCAATAAGTATGAGAGGCAAAAAAATACTCTTTTCCTGATGTTACAGATCTCCCAGCTGTAATACAACTTGATGCTTCTGCTCTGAGCAATTATCACACACTGGAAAGCAGAAAGTGCATGATAATTACTCAGAGCAGCTCTTTTCTGTTCAGGCAGTAAGTGGCAGCATTGCAATAGCCTTTGCTTCCGTATCTTCTTGGTTGCCTTTCAAGGTAGTCCTGCTTTTCTGCTCAAGCACACAAATCTCCTTCTGCCATTTCTATGTCCCCAAAATCCAATTTTACATTGCATAACAGTATACTATGTTAGTATAAATAATTTATATGAAGTCAAGTCATGACAGAAAGAAATTTGCAGTTTTGGGGTTTCTTCTGTGAATGGAGACTGTGTATATCAAAACCAATCCATCGGTTTCTATGCTCTCAGCCAGGGAGTATTCTGGATCCTTATCCACATTTCTAAAACGTGTGTTCCTGAACAAATTAAAACAAGTATAACAACAGCTGGAGTCTTTTCTTTCTGCTCCTGAAACAGAGGATGTAAATGGATTCCTATAATGTAGATCCTTATTCTTGAAATGTATGTTTGATAGCTGCTAAAAAGTAAGCCTGCAAAATCAGCGTCAGATCATTTTGTGTTAATTGACTTGTCAGTAATACAGGATTGGATTTACCCTGTTTTAAAAGGGCTTTTTGGAACAACAATTGTGATTTTTTCCTGGCCTATAATCATCAGCAGCCATAAGGAAACTGCAATCAGAATGGAGGAGACAGATCTGCTGATGAAGTACAAGCCTGCCTCGTATCTAACTCCCCCTCGCAGACCCCTTTGTGGCTCTGCAGTGCTAAAAGGAGCAACGTGCACCAAGAATTCAGTGTTATCACCTGCTTGAGCATATAGGCCTAAATATTAATTACACCCTATTCAAAGTATGCTGAAGTCAGTGGCAATTTTCCAGTTGTGGGCTAGGACTAAAGAGTGGATCCGTTCAGCAAGAAAGGGATTCCCAGGATAATCGCTTTTCTGCGTAGACCTGCGGTGATTTGTTTGCGTAGACTTTAGTTCTTAAGCTGGTTTCACACTATCTGGCTGCTTGCGTACCGTGCTGCTGGATGTTACTTGTCAAAGGTTGTTGCTTTCACTGGTGTGGCATTTACGCTACTGGCCCTTGCACAGGAATGAAAAGTGTATGCTCTGCCTCTTGTGGAAGTGTGACTTTATAAAGATCCAGTTTCCTCATAAAAGCACGGCAAATTGTGTAAGGCAACTTTTCATTGAGAAAGCCTGCTTATTAGCTGTCAAGGTTAAGAGGTGAATGAGAAGACTCATTTATTCTTCAGGGCAAAATGGCACATTTCCAGTGACAGAATCCTGGAAACACTTGCAAGATAAAGAAAAAGAAAATGGCTTCATAATAACTTGCAGCATGCCTATGTCAAAAAATCACTATTTTTTACGATATTTCTGAGTCCCCATTTTGATTAGTGTCATATTAACTTAGGCCTAAGTTCATGCCTGGGCTTTTTTGTCATGTTTAGGAGAACCACTCATAATAATATTTTAGTGGAAACTTTAAAAATATTAGTTAAAATGATGATACACTGCGTAGTCTGGCAAATTATTCAAAATTCAGTTTCAGTGATATTTATGTTTTTCTGCAACAAACCACACCAAGTACAAACGCTCTTATTCACCATGT
The DNA here is from genome assembly GCF_000690835.1 of Fulmarus glacialis. Classification (NCBI taxonomy): domain Eukaryota; kingdom Metazoa; phylum Chordata; class Aves; order Procellariiformes; family Procellariidae; genus Fulmarus; species Fulmarus glacialis. Next base: position 14,987 of record NW_009226253.1, on the reverse strand, counting down.
TTTTAATATCCTTTGGAATAGAGAATAGAAATGCTTTATAAATGTAAACCATTACTATTAATTATTACTACAGAATTTTTCCTTCATCATCTCCCTGACCTTTAAGGAACATTAATGAGAAAGTTTACTCGTTGTTAGTATGAGTTGGTTTTAATGAACATCTTTCACTGAGACTATATGACTGTTACAATGAAAACTCTCAAATGTTAATGCACTTGAGGTTTATAATGTCTAATGTTAATGTCATAGGACATAGGTCAGGGAAGTGAACTGGGAGTGATTGCGCGTAATAAACCATCTGCATGTTATTTTGCAGCAACAAAACAGGGTAAACTAAGTCCCAGGACATGTCTACTGAGTTATGAAGTTATTGCAGGACTTCATCTAGCATTAATGAGGCCTCATTTGAACAAATGGGAAATTCCTGAAATAGGATCTCACAGAACTAACTTGTGAGGGGCTCAAGGGAACAAATTTTGAGAAAAGGCTAACTAGATTTAGCCTTTAATGATGCATAGGGAAAAAGAGGAGAGGAACTTCTCACATTTCATATTCCAGTGTTAGGCTACAGAAACTGCCCTGTGTCCCCTTGAGAAATAAAGAAGAAGGATTTTTTACAGGTTTTTTTTTTTTCTTTGTTTTCCTCTCCTTTCTTCTCTTTTATTGTAGAGGTCAAGATTTGAGATTACATGTTCACACACAGAAGAGTGAAAGAAATGTTTTAGCTGGATGTGTACATTCACAGCTGTAAGGCATAAAAATTTTTTAATGTCGCTGCCCCTACTGTGCTCTAAACTACATTTTGCCTGTTAGTATTCAGCTACAAATGATAGATTTCAGGCTAAGCTGCTATGTCAGCTAGATAGTGATTCACATGTGCTTTTATTTTATGGTCTGGTTTACATTCTACTTAGCTTTGTACTGTTCTGTGATGGGGACAAAAACTGTACTTAGGGTGGAGGAGGACTAGAGAAATATCTTTTAAATTTTAGCTCTTTGAAAATGAATTTAATTTTGAGCTACATGACTTGGAAGTGTCTAAGTCTGCAAATGTTTTGAGACCACTAGTTTCAAGTGTTAAATTGCTTTTTATTGCTACAAGTTACAGCTTCAGAATATATAATGGAACTGCCCTTAAAATGGTAATGTAGAATGTGCAAGGGTTATACTATCCGATTAAAGGCATGTGCATCTTGCTAGCATTTAAGAGAGCAAACACACAACTAGTTCTCTAGAAGAGATGCATTTATTTCTCCCCGTGCTCTCAGGCTCACAGAAGCAAGGGTTATGTCAATTTTCCACCCAGCTTCTTATACTCTTCCTGTGGGATAGCTAAATCCTTATATTACAAAGTGACAAACTCACTTGTATTCAAACTTGTTCTTAAAGGATTCCCTGGAGGCTAGTTGATGGGAGTGAATGGGGTTAATCCCACCAGAGAATTTGAACTATTTGTTGTTAAGTGGGAAAACAGCATCAACTACCATTGTCGTAAGTCTCTTCTGCAAGCTTTATAAGAAATTAGAGATATGTAAATAAGGTACAGAAAATTATTTTCCTTTCTAGGGAATTAGGCTGCTTGATTACATCATCCTTTGGTTATTTAATAACATCTGGAGAGGCAATTTCAACTGCCTTCAGGATAAAAATTAGATAAAAATCTTGGAACATACCATTCGTGTACTAGGAAGACATGGAAATATTGCTATGTACGAAGTAGGGAAATAAATAACAACCCATGTATTCATGTTATTAGGCAGTGCATAACACTCATTTTTCTATGAAATTCTTTTTTTTTTTTTACCTTATGTCAGTCATTCCAGACAAGTCATCTCTTTACAGTATGTTGTCCCTTGCTACAGGAGAGGACATTTTAAAGCAATTAAGGTATTTTTGGCAACCACCAAAGTTCTATCATCTGGTAGTAGAAATGCTAAGTTAAAAACTTGCACGGTGCAATAGACCTTCAGAGCTTTCTACTGGGCACATCCAGGAGCTTTGGACAGACACTGTTCTTGGTTCTGGTCAGGGAAGATATGAAGTGTGTTAAAATGACATGCTCATGTCATCAGTCCTTAAATATAGACAGATATCCCCCCAGCCTCTCCCTCAGGGCTGAACAGATTGTCAAAGGAGAGAAAGAAGCATATAAGAGCACATTCCTGACTTATTATGGATGTCTCTTCCAGGATGAGATGAATTACACCCAAGAATGAAGAGCACCTCAATGACTAGTATGAACATTTACCTTGTAGACATCCTCATTATGGCCAGTGAATCCAACTCACGGAGTTATGTTTTCTCAGAAGCAAAGTGGAACTGAGAGAAGGGAATCTGGGGTTCATTGATCAGCTTAGGTCCATCTTCAGAGAATCAGGTAGCCTAAGCAGCAGGCATTTGCCCATATAGGCTATGTATGCAACCATCTGTCAAGGAGTAAGCTTGATCAGTCTTTTGGCTTGGTGTGGTATGGTGAGCAAAAGTCCAAAGAAGACTAAACAGTAAAATGAGATGAGAAATTATTTCTTCTCAGTTTTTGTCATACTCATCTAGAAGGCTAGCTGGGGGGGTTCTAAAAAAAGGCCCCAAGCACTGTCCCAGACTGGAGAAAATTAATCCCTTTTTAGTGGAGGAGTCTGCTAGCTGACATGTGAGCTCAGAGGAATCCAGGAGGGTTAGCCAGTGTGCTTGGCTTTTGTCTTGTAATCAGTAGGATGATTCCAGGACACCTCAGTTCGCTCAGACCAACAACATCAAGGAAAATTAAGTTGGAATCATTCAAATCACATTTGGTTTTTATTTCTTTCGAGCCTTTTATATTTTATCTATAATAAAATAATTCAGTTTAGCTGTTGGGCTTAGGGACCTGGTCATGAGTGAAACATTTTAATTGTTCTTGTGGGACCTACTGCCAGTGTACTACTAAATTTTTCCTCTGAGTTTTCTTGTCTTGCAACTGAGGGACCATACTAATATCTGCTTACTCTTTAGTATTTATTACAAAATGTATAAATTATGAATATTCAAACTACATATTAGAGGTGTATTCAATAAATTAGTGAAATGATAGATAAAGTAGCTTGCGGATGACATTCCATGCAATGAAAAAAAGAAAGAAACTTCTGCAGAACAGAAACTGTAAGTGTTTTCCAGGTCTAGCATTGCCAGACGAACAGCAGTTAGAAATAGTACCTGAGCTGAATGGTCTTGAATGACTATATCCTTTACCCAGCTGTGACTAAACACACATACTTAGCAGACTGAATTACAGTTGATTAATTTACATAGGAATAACAACAATTTTCTGTATTCTGATGTTGCAATTTCCTTTGCATCAGGTCACTCGTACTTATCTGATTATTTAGCTGACCAGTGACCTAAACCATCTGCACTCAATTAACAAAGTTATTCCTGCTAAAAAGTGAGCTTGTGTTATTTGTAGGGATATTCATAAGGTTCTTGTTAATTTGAAGAAATGTTGTGCTGACTTAGCTAACCATTCATGGGAAAGGAAGAGTTGGCACTCGCTGTAGGTACTATGGCTGCTCTCATACATCCTCCTTCTTTGCTACTATGGAAAGTATTTTGAAGCAGACATTTTTAAACACCTCTTAACTGCTAACCCTTCACTGGGACAGTGCAAAACAAAATGGCACAAAACATGTATTAGTTGTCTGCACAAAGGACAACCTCAGTGAGAGTAATTTTATTTAACTTCGGATACCTTCAAGGTATACATTTACATCCAAGCTCATCATCCTTGCTTCTTTCTGCAGGCAATGAAGAGAGTGAGTGACGTCTAGGACAGGATTCACCTCAGCATAGACATTCACAAGGTTCATCCTATCAAACTGTAAAAGTGTTGATTTTTCTTCACTGATGGTGAAGTGAAATAAGCCTGACTAGTCTGAGCACAGATGCTTACATTATAGATGTCTAAAGTGAAGTAGAAGGAATCCAGGCAGGTCCTGGCTGTTCTTTGAAAATCTGAAATGCCTATCACCTGCCATTTTGTTTTGCAATGATTTTAGTGTTTAAGTTCAGACCACGGCATAGCTTTTCAGAAAGTCAGCAGTCTCCCTGGAAATATGCAAAAAGATGGAATATCTTTAACAGGGAACAGGAAGGAAAAGGAGCAATGAAAAAGAGAGAAGTTACAAATTATGTAAATTACAAACTAGGTTACAAACTGCACCGCTGGCTGACACTCTGATAACATATACACAGACAACATCTTGGTGCTTTTGCCACACTGCTCTGTCCCGCATCCATCATCCTCTCTGCTACTACAGCAGAGCAGAATACTGTCTCCTGTCTGCCTCTTGATTGCTGGCAGTGAGTGCTCTGCAGGGACAGGTGCAAAGCTCCGCCTCGCAAAATGTCGTGCAATTTGTGTCCCTGTTTTTGCTCAGATACTCTTTAGGGGCTTTAATTTTCCTGTGGCTGCCTGTCTGGGCCAGAGGTATCTATCTTACAAGCTAGTTCTTTTTAGATTTTCTTCTCTGTCTCATTGATTTTCAAATCAAATATACAGAAAGTTCATGTTAAATAAAAAATTTCAGCATTTCCTTTTCAACAGTAGTTACTATATATACCAAAAATGCTCAGTAGTGAAATTTCAATGTTTATTTCCAGTCAGGAACAATAAAGATTTCAAACTCCAACATATATGTGAAATTCATTATTCTTTTTCATTCATCCGTGGTTTTTTTTTTTTGCCTTAAAATCCAGTTTTCTTCAATTTTCTTTTTCACAGTATCAAACACTGATGATATTCTTTCCCTTCCTTTTCCAGATATTCTGGACTTTTTCATTTCTTTTTGACACTTTGCATTGTCCAGGGAAATAAATCAGTGTATTTCTCATAAGGACTCTACTCAAGAATATTTCCTCAGAGAAGTTTAACAATGTTCCTCTTCTTCCCATAGGCAGCAAAGTGCATGCACTGCTCCGAGGAATGAACTCTGTTCCCACAGCAAATCGGCACAGGAGGTGTCTCAGTAGTGTCATAGCAATGTCTAGTTTGCTAACTGCTAATTATTATTCTGTTCCTTAGAGTCTATCCTACTAATAAAGGCAAAACTTTCTAGGGGCCTTTCTGAGCACTGATGAACTAGCATCCAGTAGTAAGGTAATCTACACTATTTTGTCATGTAACTGCACCCAGTGCAGGGCCTTCACTTTGTGGACTTCTCTTTCTGTTGTAACTGAAATTTTGAACCCTCTTTTTTCCTGCCTATGAATTCTTTTTAGGTATGGCAGCTTTCCAAAATAGCACTTATATGTAACAATATCAAGAGTACTTCATATTTTCCATGTATCTCACATTAAGTGAATTGAAGTTAAACATTTAAATTGATTAAAGCGTGACATGTATTCCTGTGCTGGCACAATCACAGTCTAAATCACAGATTTCTGTCATGAAACAAGATATGATGTCTGAGTAAATTCAGATATAACCTTTACATACTTACCTTAATAAAGGCAGTGTCAGTGCCAGGTTTGCAAAGATGCTATATCTGTTATAACCAGCCAGATTCAAAAATATGCAGTGCAAGAGAAATGCACCATTCACCAGGTAATTAATTCACCAGTTAAGTTATTCCACATTTCTTAGTGATTTTTTATGCTGAAAAACTCAAGTCATGCTGAGACACAGGAGCTGACGATTGTCTTAGCCTGTACAGAAGCACCTTCCAGTAATTCAGAGCTCACTCCTCAAGGACTGCACGGGGCTAAAGGACTGCAATGCAGTAACTTCCATGCAGGGTGATTAGTTATTGCTCCCTGTTTCTCCAGCAGCAGTGTAAGAAGACAAAGTGGGAGAGCAGCTGTTGGTTCCTGTATTCGATAAATAATTGAAAGCTTCCCTTTGCCTACGTTATCACTCTACTCACGCTAAGATTATTGCAGCCTTTCTAAGGATCTCCTGAATTCAAACAGGGATCTTAAAGCAAAGCCAGCACAAACTAAATAAGCCAGCCCTTTCTTTGAAAGGGATAAAATTTTCAATGAAGAAAACAGAATATAACATTTGCTGGTGTTGAGTCTCCCTGGAGAATATATTTCTGCCTGACGTGCTCATTTTGTCATTTGGAAAGTCTAAGCACTACATTTATTTTTATAAACATAAACATATTTTATTTTTTAATTCTTATTCATGGGGTAAAAGAGGAGAGGTTCATGGGTGTTTACTTTCAAATAGCTAAGGGGAAAATGTGTAAGAACTGGCTGTGCTAATTTCTGTGTCTTCAAACAGTTCACATCCATTTACAAAATAAATGTCTGTGTATTTGTGGATTACCAGTGGACTATGAGGTTTCATGCCGAGTTAAGCCAAGATAGAAAAGAAGGCCTTACCAGTAGCGTGTGACTAAGGTCACCTCCTATGTAGGCTCCAGACTCCCACTGCACCCTGTTAGTATCTACTGCACATTGCTGCAGGCTCTTCTCTTTGAAGGGCCCGAGTTTGGTTACTACACAGCAACACTCCTGTTAACGTTCCTGTATTGCGTTACTCTCTCTGTGCTGCTCATTCATGTTCACATGGTACTTCTACACAATATTTCACACAGCGGTGCTGGGAAGGTTTGAAGCATGAATATCAGCCTTCAGCAAATCTTCATTTAGCATTGTGCCTCCTGAGGAACTGAGGTTCAGGCACTAGGCCTTGAGCCTTTATAACTAATCTTAAATGGGTTCATAATTCAAAATCTAAGTGTCTGGACTGCATTTATTTGCAGAAAGCACATCTGGACACAATATTGTCCAAACAAAGTTTCTAGACTCACGGCCTACACTTGCTCTCAGGCTGCTAGCCTGTGAAAAAGTGTTTTGTGACTAAATATAAACTGAAATTCATTTCTTTACAAAACTGATTGGTGTCCAGGGAAACTTCTGGGTTTGTTTATTTCACTTACACTGTCTTTCTTTATTTACCAGTTACCACATGTCTTAAACCAGAATTTCCATTAAAATCCCTTTGAGATGTGACTACAAATATGTAAGCAACTTGAATATGGATAAAATTGAGGAGTTTTGTTTGTGACTTTGTTGGATGCTATAGCTAGTTCCTTTTAAATTCTTACACCCATATTTCAGATCTAAATAATGATTTTTTTTCCTTAGTATTTGGGACTTGACAGAAAAATCTGCTTTTCAGAAGGTGGAAATTATCTGCTTTAAAAAATGAAGCTTATTACCACCGGGCAGCTTTTGAAAACATTCATTTTAATGCTTATCTATTTTGTCCCACTTATCCACAAGGCAAATTAAATCTAATTTTGTGTCTTCCCATATTTACTATAAATACACTTGCTTGCTGAGAAACATCCTGTGAGAGCAAAGCAACAGCAAGTTCCCTGCTTGAGAGCTCAGAAGATTAGACCAATTGCAAAGTCTCTTTTTCTGAAAGAAAGTTTAGCTCAGGAAAACATTGCAGTTTGCCCCAGGCTTAACTAACTAGAAGAATCAAATCTCCTGCCAGACATTTAGCTATGGGTTAAAGCTGTTTTACCATAAACTGCAGATATCTACATTTACTAGCTCAAATGATGCACTGAGATTCTTGTAAAGAGGTCAGTGGTACATAAGTGAAACCCGTACTGGGTACAATGGGAGACACAGAGAAAGATTCTGTATAATTATGTTGGAGGCTTAAAAAGTTAACCAGCATGCTGTGTTGTGGGGTAGAGAATGCCCCTGAGAAAATTCAGGAGTTTCCATATACTTCTCTGATTTTGTTACTTATCCTCCCACATTTCTCTTTCCTTTCTCATTTCCGTCACAGCTGCATTTTAAATACTCTGGGCATGATTCCGCTTTCCCTTGCCCCAGTTTCACTGCAGTCCGTTGGGGTTAGAGCTTGTTTTGTTTCTTTACTTCAGGTAGTAGTAATGCTATATGCAGGGACAGGAAGATAGAATTTGAGAGAGTTACATAGAGTTTGGGAATTATGTTCTGAGAGAAAAAGTAGAACGAAGACTATTTCTTCACACACGCCAAGTTGATAAACTATGGAGAAATATTTTGTCCAGTTCCTTGTCTGAAGACCAAAATATCGGCATACAGAACAGTTGTGCAGTGGCTATGGATGAGACATCATGTAGAAAAGAGTGTTTACTGATTTGGGAGATTATTTCTCCAAATATACTACTCAGATATTACATTGGTGAGTGTTGCAGGAAAGCTTAAAGTGAGTTACAACCCAAAAATTAACATTGTATCTATGGTAACCTAGAGCATTTGTAAGGAATTTCCTTTCCATTTTGGGTGAGTAATGTCCTAAATCTAAGAAACAGAATTGGTTAGTGTTTGGAAGACACTTAGATCTATGGAATTCAACACTTAAGTCCACAGCTCCAGCATTTCTAATAAATAATGAATCACAACCCGAACACATGTAATGTAAACAAAACTTCATTTTTGAAGGCCCCCTCAGTTACCTGCTGTGAAGAAGATAAGATAAAGTTTAAAAATAGGCAGAACTAACTATTGACTACTACTGTATGTGTTGCAAGAATTCTTGTGATGTAAGTTTCTGTTTTCTATTTATGACCATACCTACCAGTTTCTGCCTTATTTGGGTGAAGGGACTGGTAAGCAGTCTGGAACCATTATAGCAGTTTCATGTTAAAAGGCAGTATAAGAAAACGATAGACAACTTCAATAATTTCAACTATGTTATCTAAGTGAGAACAAATATAATGAGAAAACTTCAGCTTTTTCCTTGAAGTAGATTCAGAATTTATGGTATCTTGCAGAGAAAATGATCAAAAATCCTCTGAAATCTCATTGTTCAGTTGACTGCAAAAAGAGGCTAAGGTTGCTAGGTTTTTAGAATTTTGTCTGTAATCCATAAAGAAATGCAGAACCTAGACGAAGTTGAACTGGATTTTTGTTTCTCTCAGTTCCTTTTGTGCCAATGGGCAGGCAAAGGGATAGGAACTCAGCAAGAGCTGCGGAGGATCAGCACCCCCTGTTCCACATCCATCCTTGCACAGACAGTGATTGCTTTCTTGGGGAAGCTGTTGAGCAGCATTTGGGAGGTAAGGTAGGAAAGCTGGCAGAGAAACTACATCTGTGACATCCTCAAATCTTGAGTTGTCTGGAAGAGTCATTTTATGTGTCACATAGATGTCATACATAGTATTCTCAAGCTGCCATATGTTGCTTTTTCTTCTACTAAACCAGTAACTAGCTTAGATCTGAAAGCACTTTCATTTTGTAAGTGTGACTTTCCTGCCAAAGATCATTGACAGCAAGGTCTGGACTCAAACAATTTGCAATCCCCTTAAAAGGGACAACCATCATTATCTCAAGCCTGTACTGAAAACCATTATCTGCTTTCCCAAGGCACCCTTAACAGACAGTTTTCCCTCTCTCACAAGCACTGAATATGCATGCAAATCAAGGAACACCTTACTGAGGAAAGAAGCACATGCAGTATCTATTTGAGGAAACACAACCATGATATACTGAGTGATTTTAATAGATATTTTCCAAATCAATTCTCTGTTTGGTATGGTAACCCAAGAGGTAAGTGCCACTTTATCACATTACTTCACTTTTCTTCACCTGGCACACCTTGCTAACATTTTGATGTCAGTGCAAAACCCCATCTCCAAGTGCACAGGCCAGGTTGGCCAATTGTCAGTGTCTAAAGGAGCACCTGTTGTTCCTATACCATGATTCCCATGGGAGTGGGTAACCACTGGGATCATGCAGCCCTGCAGGGTATCCTGGCAAAAGGTCACCTGTGCTAACTCAGCCATGTTTCTACAGCGGAGGATGTAGCATTTCTTTCCCTTGAGAAGGATCTGTACCTGAAGAAGGAACCTTTATTTCCCTTTACATTCTTGCAGTGCCACTTACCAGTGACTTTTAAAACTACACGCTGCAAAGATTTTGGAGGTGGCATCCAGGTCTTCATCTATCAGTGAACAGAAGAGCTCACGGTTACAGGGAGAGCGTCATGTGCATGATCTGTCTGGATGTAGCCGTGG
>NW_009226253.1:0-4968 GCF_000690835.1 Fulmarus glacialis | reverse complement strand
CCTGCTGATCACCAAAAGATAGGAGCAGAGAGCTCCTTCCTCTGCAGAGCACTAAGACACAGTATTTGTATAACATCCTTAATCATTTTTTTCAAATGTGTCACACAGAAGTTTTACAGTGCTGCTTGTTTCGAAGCTTCTTCCTTTCACGGTAAGAAAAGGGGCTGCTCTTGAGTCTAATCCAAGTGATTGTTCCAACTAAAGACAGTTTATGTTGCTGCATTGAGCAGAGCTCTGTTTATACCATAGTTTTTATATTTTTTGTATTTTAAAGGTAGATACAGGTCTGGTCTCATCTCTTCAGGCATTCAAAAAGACCAATAGCATGTATTTAATGAAAAGAAGGGCTTAGATTTTTTTTTTTTTTTACATTTGAGGTACCTTCAGATTGTATAATATGTACAGAGTTTGTATACTTTATATGTTCTATATATAAAATGCAGGCTCAGTCAAGATGAGAAGGGCATTGAATGAAAAGCGTATTGTAAAACATTGCTAAACTATGACAAACAACTTGATTTTGAGTAGCATATGAAATATATCACAGTAGTACTTATTCTTAAACTAAATCAACAAGACCTTTAAAAAGTTTTCCATTTGGCCCTCTCTTTCTCAGGTTATTCAAGGAAAATACACATTGAATGAAGTGCCACTGATTCAACAAACAAAGCATAAAAAGCCAAAAATAATGTTAGCAGGAAATCCTCCTACTTCACACACAACATTTTATACTGCCAAGCTACTCTGTTTTCTTTTACATCCTGGAGATTTTAGCATAAATTACTGTTTTACAGTTGACAGCTGTTAGCATTCATACTGTTCAGTCCACTTTAATGAACTTCATTTGAGATTGAATTATATGAAATCATTCCCCAATTAGCAAGCTATCCATTAGCAGTAACTTCTGATGATTCCTTATAAAGGCAGGAGACACTGAACATATTCTTCACTATATCTACAAATCATATGCCAGCGTCAAACAACCTTAGGATTGCAGACAAACCCTGGAATTTCTTCAGATAATGTGAAATCAGATGCTGTAGCAGTTGCACAAAGACAAGAAAAATACTCATTCCAGATCAGGACTGAAGGAGTTGTTTACCATTGGCAGACTGGCAGTCTGGAAAGAGGATATCCACATTCAAACAAGGATAGATGATACCTTTAGTCTACAAAGGTTTGCCCCACCATTAAGCCTCAGCTAGAATTAAGTTGAAAGAAGATAATTCCTAGGAATTAGCTTTAAAAACAAGCATTTATTAAGTTATTTATTTTTAATTACGTATTAAATGTCACTTTGGCAAGTTAAAAGCAGTAATAATAACTCAAAAACTTATGTAATTTCAGTGAAAGGAAGGGACTGAGGATGCACATTAGAGCTTCTGTAGAACCGCTCCACTTTAGCACTTCTATCATGTTTCTGCTCTTTAGATTCCTTTCCAGGTTAATTTCTAACTATTCAGACAGAGGCTGCTACTCATAACTTCTTGCTCGTTTTATAAGGGTATGACAAGATAGTTAAAAATACTCCACAGGCTGAAGGAAAGGATATTCACAAGAGTCAATTTTATACACCCAGCTTGGCTGACTAAGTTGAAAAGTCATTATGCCTTGAGCTGTGTGTGAAACCAGCTCCTCTGAGGGAGATTGAGACCTAGACTACTTCATGTGCTTTCTGGCTGGAATAGCAGAAGCTGGGGGCAACCAGCTGGAAAGCAGAGAAGCCCTGGGGGTCCTGGTGATATAAAGTTGACCATGAGCTAGCAAAGGGCTGTCACAGCAAAGGCCAATAGCCTCCTGCTGCTTTAAGCAGAGCATTGCCAGCAGGTTGAGGAAGGTGATCCTTCCCCTCTGCCCAACACTGGTGAGACCTATCTGGAGTGTTGGGTACAGCTCTGAGCCCCTCAGGACAAGAGAGACATGGGCATACTGGAGCGAATCCAGCAAAGGGACATGAAGATGGTAAGCGTCTCACATATGAGGAAAGGCTGAGAGAGCTGGGACTGTTCAGCCCAGAGAAGAGAAGGCTCAGGAGAACCTTATCAAGGTATACAAAAGCCTTCTTACTCCTACTTGAAACATTTTCTTGCTTCTTGAAATGTAAGTTATATCACTGCTATTTTCACATCAATAAATCACTTCTAAATGATCCTAATAGCCTTATTTAGTGGCAGGAGTTTAAAACTAACTAGGGGAATCTGATTTACACATCACTCTCATGCTTTTAGTCAAAGACCATGAGTATTGTAATCTGTTCACATACCACCCCTACATATAAAGCCATTTCTGATAAAGCAAGGTAAGGCAATTCTAAATATATATTCATAGATAGAAAGGCCAGCAGTTAGAGCCAGATCTCTGTTCTGGGCTTCATATTGTGTTGCCTATATACATAACTTGCTAATTCTGCTCTGTGCATATAATTCCTACACTTTAAGAGTTTTTCCTTTTAAGAAGTTACCTTGCTATGAAGAAACGCATCAAGCATAAGGCATAAAAATAACCAGTACTAACAACCGAATAAAAAAGTCCTCAAGCCATAAAACAGGTCATAAATAGAAAACACATTTCAGGAAGCATCTTGACAATAATGTTACAACTGCCTGGAAGAATCACACATCAGGCTCCTTTTACAACCATCCTTCATACCAATTTTACTGTCTCTACCCCAGACAGCAGGCTAAGTATAGGTATCACTAACATATACGAAACCAGACGGCAGCCAGTATTCTTGCATAGTTTCCAGCTCAGCTGTCATACCGACTGATTCTCAGTGGGCTCAAATATAATCCATTGAAGATGTCATTCCCACAGGAAGCTGAGGATCAGTTCACACAGGACTTTGTGTTTGTTTGCATATGCGTGTTCACTGTAGTTAATGTCATTTTACTGACTGCACTTAAAAATTGCCCTCCCCCCCACACCATGTGAAATGAGATTATCCCTCAAACCATGAGACTGTTTCTGACAAAATACATGTGAATCTAGGCACAGAATGTCTCCCGTGTTCATAAGAACTACTGGTTTCAGAAAAAAACACCTAAATATCTTCACACCCTATTTTGTCTGCATTACTCCTAATAGAAATGACGGATTGGTTACCTTTTTAAGCTTATGGTCCAGAATGATTGCAAAGTGATTATAAGCAAATCCTTTATGTCTCAGACAGATATCAACTTCCTATGCTATGTCATATCATCTTCCCAGGATAAATTTTGAAAAAACGGAAACTGTTTTGACTCAAACAAAATTACTGTAAGAATAAACATGCAAATGAAAACAGCAAAAAGCAGGACTATATGATAGCATTCTTTTCTATTAATGAAAACATTACAGCATCTTCCACCATATGAAGAAATGTAATATGACAATCAAAAATCTTAATTTAAGAGTCAGCTCATTTACAGATAGAATTAGAGGAGATGCATGTTATGCCATTGAGCAGTGAGTGGTAAAGAACTGCTACAAAATCACCTTAAGCTCATTCTTCCAAATCAGTTCAAACTTCAATTCCCATATGCACTGCCTACCAGACTCTTTTCCACTCCAAATTCTATGAATTCATAAAAATGTATCCTCCTCTGAGAAAAAATATAGCAAAATTCTGCATTTAGTACAATGGACTATGCTAAGGAAACAGGGATTTGTTCATGTTTGTATATACGTGTGTGTCTTTATGGAGAGCAAAAGCAAAAGGGAGCTAAACTGAAAAAAATAGTAACTGCTGAGATTAAGCTGAAACAAGAGCAAAATAAATCTTAAAGAATTGGTAACTCTAAAACAGCAAAGTCCAAATGAGAATTTGTAGTATGTCTGTTACCAGTTTCTGACTGGCTGTGGAAAGACTAGATATAGTTTCAAGAAAAATCTTACTACAACACCTTTTAGCCAGCTGAATCTATTGAAGTAAATAGAGGCACATCAATTACTGAGAGAAAGGTTGCAAGAGAATGAGGAAAAAACATTTTTTAGAGAAGAGCTCTCTAATAAGAGACTCTCTAATAAAGAGTAGTTCCAGAGCACAAAATGCAAGAATTACCTTTATTTGATACCCAGAGCAAAAGAGAAAAAAAAATTACTAGAGAATGTGGCAAAATTCTATACTAGAAACAAGCATCTCCCCACAAAGAATAGGGGATAATCATTATGTGATAAACCTGCGAGGTCCCACCACAGGCTAGAAATGCATGGCTCTAAGAATATGTGGAGAACAAAGATGCATTCCACGAAGCTGAAGAACTCATACAAATAAGAAAGAGAAAAACAGAAATCCAAATATTGCCAGCTAGGATAATAAACATTCAAAAATAACCATCTTGTGTGTATTCTTAACCATAGAAAGCCTGATATCTTTCTGTTTCATAGTGTCTTAGTCATATTTTAATGTCTTGTGTACCCTAGATTTGTCCTATAATACCAGTACTGGGTACTCAGTCATCCAGACAGTGTAAACCAGTGGTCGGTCCCACCAGTGTAAAGACTTAGCCCTTAATGCATCATAACTGGATGACTGAGTACCCAGTACTGGTATTATAGGACAAAACTTTCCAAATCCTTTAGCAACACTGATAATACAAATATTATCCTGTGCCAGCACATTGTCAAGAACTCTGATGCTGTCCACAGCAGTCTCAGAGAAGAAATAAAAGATGCAGTAGGTGAAGAAGCGCAAATACGAGATCATGGAAGAGAGGTTGGAAAAGGTGAATAAGGAACTGAGTACATCTACTTAAATAGCAAGTGTGGAAATATCCCTTCTTTTCCCCTTAAACTTTCCCTCTCCCAGTCTTCAGCCTTTGAAAAGGTGTTTGGGTCACTCTTCTGGGAATTCTCTTCATCTCTTGACCAAGTCAAGAGGGGCAGGCAACTCGTTAGGTCGTGCAGAGAGGAAATTAGAAAGGCAAAAGCCCAGCTAGGATACAATCTGGCCACTGTCATAAGAGACAAGGAAAATCGGATGCGGGGGGG
>NW_009226252.1:0-7543 GCF_000690835.1 Fulmarus glacialis | reverse complement strand
TTCCAACCTAAATGATTCTGTAATTCTCCCTGTGCAGAGCCATCCGATTGGGAGCAAAGCAGATCCCCACAGAGGCTCACAATGCTCGACCCGGTTCACATTATCATCACACTGAACTTACACAGACAGCAGTCCAACAGGACCCGAGACACACTCTCCACCAAGTCTGAAGTAATGGAAACAGGCTTTCTTTAGCTGATGCAAGGAATCTACAAAATGAATTAAAATGACTCAATAAATATATTCAACACATATCAAAAACTTTTTCAGCATACGCAACAGCGATATTAAATCCAGGACTGCGGTAAGCTGTTGTTCTGTTAAATTCAGCGGGATTTTGAGCTAGTTTTATTTAAGTAAAGGATAGTCTTATAGAATATCTACATATTCTTGAATATTAACTGACACAAGAACAAGTGTATTTCTGTTTTTTCTGTTGTTTGTGGGGTTTTTCTTTGGTTTTGTTGTTTTAATACTAACTCCAGACTTGCCTTCACATTGCTAAAACTCAGTTTACATAACACTAGAACTAAACAACTATGCAGAGAACACAAGCTAACTCATTAAAATCCTCTGATTGATGTATTTTTAATATATATCTATATACATATATATATACACACATATATAAATATATACAAATAAACACATGGACATATGCTCATACACATACACATCCCCTCCCCAGGTATACTTATTTATCACATTGTAATTCGTCAGAAGTTATCTTTAAAATATATTTACCATCTGTGGCAGCAAAGAGTTCATAAAGTGCCTGGGCAAGAACATTCACTACAAAAGAATGAGATTTTTTTCTTGACCAGTAAAATGTTCTTTTTGCCTGAAAAGGGGGGGAAAAAAGAAGTATTTCTGTCAGTCAATACAGAAGAGCATTCAAAAAATTCCCAAAGAGGAGGTAAGAGTCATACTCATGAAAATGTAGAGTGGATTTAATGATACACTAGATCGGCTCTAAGCTAGGTCATTAAGCAACTTTGGAAACTTGTCGAACCAGTTATCTAGGCTCCTCTTACACTAAATATAGAGAAAAAAAAAAAAAAGGTAGTTCCAGGGTGTGCTTGATCTCATCCTATAGCAGGTGGCTGAGGTAGGTCAGAAACTTGAAGGGTAACACTCACCTAGTTCTTTCTGTTGACTGAGAATAAGTAGGAAATAACTGAAAGTCTGAGGTGACTAGCTGAGATGTAAGTATCTGCATTTGGTCAGGTAACTCCTGTATTGTCCTAACATTCAGGGTTCCCTCTAAGTGCTTCTCAATTTTCAAATACACTTGAATTATTTACTTGTCTGTAATTATTCTAGCTATAATTTAGCCAAGATATTATGCCTAACGCGATTAAAAGCAGTAAAAAAAAAAAAAAAGAAATCTTATTATCTACTCATCAGAATTTTGGGTGTAAATCTCACTGAAAAAATAAACCCAGCATCAACACTGATGGTGCTGATTCCTGGGAAAGAAGGATGTCTTCTAACTTACTACTCTGAGATTAATGCAGCAGCCAAGAAGCTAGTGGAGCACTGAGATGCGTCTTGAAAAACTCAGTACATATGCTCATTATTCTCTAAGTACCACTCACACAAGTGTAATGGTCCAAACCCACTCCATTTAAGACCAATCTATGTTACAAATACACTGCTAATATGGGAATATCAGGTTATGCTAGCAAAGCATGCTGACTAGACACAGCACACCAGTCTCCTTAAGCAAAACACGACAGGTCAGTAAGCAGAGTTTTGAATCTGCCTTTTGCCACACAGCCATAGCGCTCACAAATTGCCGCTCCACTTACTGGTGAATCCCTAATGTATGATTTATCTATCCAAAGCTTTGAAAACAGCTGTACTTCACTAATAACTTGCGTGTCCCCAAGTTGCATAAAAATTAGAAGTGTGTCATTAAATTGCAGCAAAAGCTGCCTAAAATAAGTCCAAAATAAAGCTTCACCTTAAGAACATCAGAATCTTCATAAAGGTCTGGAATATCCTGGAGCAAACTTCTCCAGATTTTAACATCGTTTAAAATAACACTCATTCCTCCACCAGTTAGAGGGTGTCTTATATTATATGCATCTCCTAAAAGAAGAACACCTAGGTAGAAGAGAAAAATTAATGGGATACTGCATGACCATTATGTAATATCAGAACTCAAACCCTCTAATTTTTTTTAAAAATCAAACTTACTAAGAATTCATTCCCACCAGAAAATAAGATGAATAACAACTAAAAATTAAAAAAGAAAAAAGAAAGAAAAAAAAAACAGGATGTCTTGAAATTAACAGGCTTAAAAAGGCTTTAAGGTGATCAAGGTCAAAATATTTTTTCCCTATAGGTATGCATGTGTCTGTCAAACACCACAATCACACACACACACACACACACACACCCCCTTTCCAAGGTAATTTCTTTACTTTTTTAATGAAGTTTTGCTTAAAAAGACCACACTTGTATGAGCTTGAGCAACTGACTGACTTAAACTTAAAAACAAGGCAGGCACTGTGGTGAAGTCTGGTGGAATATAAACATTCCAATTAAACTACGCTGAAGGTACACATTTTCAAAATACTGTTTTTCACAGAAGAATTATGAGACAGTTGTATTGCACAAGAAACATATGTCTATGACAACAAAGCCTTAAGTCCCAGGAGAAGTTTATAATGCCTTTTTCCCTCCTTTTATTTCATAATACACACCTTTTTTGTTAACAGCTGAAGGAGGCAAGAAGCTGGCTGGCATAGTCCTTAAACGATCATTCTGAACTGCTATTATGAATGGTTCCTTTAAGTGATCTGCAATAACCAAATTTTTAAGTTACACTACTTAGAGTCTAAAATAATATGCACACAACCCTTTTTAACCTCTTTTAAGAGATATAATCCTATAAACAGTAATTGCACACATGGAAAAAGCCCACACAGTTCAATGGATTCAATGAAATGTGCCTTTTTTGGCACATTTAATTGTGACAATTATGGATGGAACTCTTTCCAGACTTACCAGGTAGTTGTGGATGAATGTTCTCAATCATGTATTCTTTTAAATTTTTTGGCATTTCCCCTCGAATATCAACAAGGACCCGAGTCTCAGTTGAAGAAATCCTATATATTAGCACTGGACTAGTTTTAGCTAAAACAAGTTCAGCATAATTAGCTTTAAACTGTGGTGCATCCTTAAAAAGAAAAGAAGGGGGAGAAAGATTGAGACTGATTAATGAAAGGATATTAAACTTCAGATATAAAAAATAATTTTCTGAAATAATATGATATGGGATTTTATTTCAAAGTAAGTTTGTGTTATTTTTCTCTTCAAATGAACAAGAGAAGTGTTTTCAAAAAGAAAGTTCTGAACTTCAGTGTAGTTACAATTCTTTTGGCAATACATTTTAATATTTACTAGAATGTATGTTAAGTTATACATTTCATTTGAATACCTCACTAGCATTTAATACATACCACTGAAAACCTGTAATGTAATCAATGTAGTAGTTTTCCATAAGATCACTTTGTTTTCTTTTCATAGAGAAGGTGGTGGGAGGGAAAGAAATACCCTAGTCTGTATATGACTACATGGAGATACCAACTGAGGAAGAATCATACAGTCCTATCTAACCAGGTCCTAAACAAGTTTCCAAAAGTAGAGAAAGAGGAGGCACTTGGGCGGTGGTAACTATAGGGGCAGGGACCCAAGTATTGCTGAAGTTCCTCCAAGTCAGTGTTCCCAGTCCAGTGGAAGTTCTGTTTGGTTGCTTCTCCCTCAATTATTTTTGCTGTTAATCCAATGGTTATTGCAGCAGCCTCAGAGGGCAAGACCCAGCCAGGATTCCTACCTGAGCTCTCCAACCACCCAGCTACCAACCTAGACTCCCACTTTCTCTCTTAAAAGTTTATAGGTCCTGAAGGTATATATGTACTTGGTTACAAGGTACCCCACCTTCAGGCAGGAGCACAGTTTGGGTATTCTTCTGAAGTATAAAATATAGGTGGTTTGACCCACAGCTGCTAGGATGATCTAAAACTCAAGATTTCTGCTCCCTGAACAAGTGCCATAAGTATTGTGAAAAAATGACTGTCACCATCTTAGCTTCCGATACCTTAACATAAACCAGTCAAAGCACCTATATCCAAGGAAATAATTTTACAAATTGGGTTCCAGCTTTATAGTGGTGCCTACTTCTAATCCAGAGATTAATGCTATATAAAATATAGCACTAATAGCACACATAGCACTACCTTATGAGATGCTGAAACTTTTTTTCCTTAAAAAAAAAAAAAGAAAGTATTTTCTATGAACTGGTCTAGTGAGTCCAGTGCTCAGTTTAAACTAGCTATCCTAATCCAGTTGTTTTTAAATCCAGTTTCTTAAACCCTCCCTTGTTCAACTATGTGCTTAAGATTAACACTGTACTCCACTCTTAAAACCAGAAACCTAATTTTTAACAATAATATCCACTTTAAAAAAAAAACAAAAACAAACACAAAAACCAAACCCAAAACTGGCTCACAGTTACTTAAAAGTGTTTTAAGAGTTGAAAATCTGATTTGTAAATGTATCAAGTATGTCAAGTCTGACATAGCAAGTTCAGCTATCCTAGACCTGGGATGGAATATGCATCAATAATTTAAGCATTAAAAACATAGACCAAAATTTCCAAACACTCCTCAAAGGGAAACAGAAACTGATAGGACAGCTGGATAAATATCTAAAAGCATAGCTCTAATTGATTCTGTTGGAAAAGATAATGAACAACAACAGTGTTCAATTCAGTGAAATTCAGACCCACATTAAGAAATGGTAGCATACTGGCTTATATAGTATCATACATAGAAGTTACCTTCAAAATGCAACCAACAAAATGGGACGAAACGGTAACTTTGTTGGAGACCAAGTTTTTTCTAAACTTGGAGAAAAGTCCATCAGCTACAACAGTAAGTGGTGCATGAAGTTCCTGCAGCATAAAGAAAAAATAAAAAAAAGTATGACATTTTCCATTTTGCTTCAGAACAGTGGGAAACAACCCCCAAGCTCTCATTTTCAATTGCACATTAGATGTTCTACAACACAATAAACACGTAAGAGGATCACAGATCATATTTATAATATATGTATTAAGAAATACAGTATTTTTTCCTTCCTCATATTCATATTTAACTCTATTTCCTCTAAAAGTGATCCAACAATATACTCCAGCTTTTTAGACATGCAATCAGATAACATAGTTATGGGGACTGTGTAGGAACTTTATATTGAGTGTTAGTCCTTGGCCTTTAATAATCTCATATATTTGGCATGAGCTGAAAAAAAAATTGTTTTCCTTTTAAGCTTTCAGGATGTAAGTAACAAGGCAAAAAAGCACGCCATGTTTCATTAGTACTCCTGGAAAATATTTTACTATTGGATGGAAGCATCTGGTGAGCCAGTATGTGAATGGGTTCCTCCACGAGCAGTTCTCTCCCACATAGAAATGGACTCAGTCACTTGTGTCACACAATCCTTATATCTTTTGCTGTGTGAAGGGAAGTCGGGCAAAATCAGATGAGAGTAGAGCTAAGTAAAATAATATACGTTATGGTGTCTGAGCTTGCAGAAGTGAGCTCCTGAGTAGAGCTAACGAAACCTCCTTCTATGGATAAGTGTCTCAGATGATTGCAAGCTCTAATTACTCCTGCAATTAGAGCAAGGTCACCTGCCCATACGGGTTCCCTAGGGTCTAATAATCTGAACATTGATGCTGCAATTTTTCCACAGTCAACATACTACGACCTTTAGTCTATTCAGTTGCCTGGTTTCGATAAATTTTATAAGTTGATTTTTAGCATACTGGCTAATTTCAACCTCATTTAAGAGAATAAAAATCTCAAAGATAATGTGGTGGACAATGGGGATGGAGAGAACAGAAAAACACAGACACACAACATAGATCAGCCTCCCTTCTTTATGAAAACAGGCTAAGGAATGTAAACAGGCTTTGGCTTTTGGTGTGGTTCTTTTTTTTCCTTCCATAAGTAGTTTCCCAGCTGTAAAAAGTCACAGGTAGGGAAACACAGTTAAGAAGAAATGTTTAGCGGAGATTTCTTACACTAGATTTCTACAATCAGAGGAGATCTAGGACAGCAAATGAAACAGATCTTTTCAGACACAGAACTTCAGCATTCAGAGCATAACATGAATTTCCTTATCCCCATTATATGGATAGGAAACTCAAAGCCTTGAGAACAATATCCATGCTCGCAAGAAAGATGCAGGCCAAAACACTGGTCACCCTACTGCTGGTCAAATAAGTCATACTTAAAATTACAACAGCAATATTCATAAATGTGTAAAGCTTAAAAACAAATCTCAAAGCAAAATATGCACTATTCCCCTCCACTCCCCAAACAAAACAAAACAAACCTGCTACATTAATGGATGATAAAGCCAATTGGATTGGGGGGAAAAAAAACCACAAAACCAAACCACCCCACCCTCCCAAAAAACTCCTCGTCTCCAAACTCCCTATCTTTCCAGTACCCACGTGCGATTTAATGGCTTATTGTACTACAGAGGATTTCCTAATATGGTTTTATTCATTTCACATGACATGTAAGACAGACCAAGGAACAGGACTTGGAAATCCCCCTTCCTCCGGCTACCTCAAGAGGGGCCAAGGATGTTGCTTCCACTCAACTCTCTTACAGCTTCCTACTTACAGCACTTTGCCATCAAGTGGGCTGAAATGCCTTTTGCCTGACAAGGGTCTAAACCCAGATCTCCTACATCTTGGGCAAGTACTTTTAAAAAGCTCTTTTACATATGGTTTTATACCACCATTTCCATTTCTAAATTACCTAAAGATGAGAGATTTTGTTAGTAGTGCTCAGAGCAGGATCTTCCAACTACTCAGGAACTTTCTAAATCTTGTATGGAGGGCAGCAGAGCGTAGACAACAGATTCCCATCTTCCCCATCAGAGCACATCTGAACACACCAGCTACATAACTTTAGGCAGCAAAGCAATTTTAAAGTCAACAAAGGGGGAGATTTCAAGTTTGGCTTTTCTAGAGAATAGGCAGTATATCCAGAACTTGAGCACATGGATTCCACCTATATCGATCTCTCCTAAACTTTTTATTTTAAGTTCATACAGTTTCATAGCATTTAGCCAGCAGTTTAGCATTATTTGAGGCAAAGAACATTAATCAAATCAGTGATGCAATTAAAATAGGCCAGAACTCTGGTGGAAGTGTACGAAGTGTACGTGGAAATGTAAACGGTTACACAGAGGCAAAGCATAAATCTTAATATATTGTTTTTTCCACCGGTAACTCTCAGAAGATTGTAAACTCCAGACATATGAATATTGAAATAAATAATAAACTGAATTCTCCAGAAACACTGAAAGGAGAAGCTGCACAAGAAGTTATAACAAGAATTCCCATATGCTGGGACTGTATGCACTAGAAAGTAATCTCCCTTTATTAAAGCTTTCACTTTCTTGATAATTGCATTATTTGTGTACCAGTGCTCCGAAATAGAGGTTTTTTAAATTT
>NW_009226251.1:10654-12313 GCF_000690835.1 Fulmarus glacialis | reverse complement strand
TATTATTATGGGGGTTTTTCCTCCTTCTGGGTCTAGTCCTGTTCTGGATTTAATGGGTTTGCTGAGGAACTGACAGAGCAGGTTTCCACCCACAGGTCTGGGAGCGCTTTATGGAAACAGAGAGGCATCACCACCCTTTGCTTTATAGTTGAGATGGAGGCAGAAATGGCTTTTCTAGGATGATCCAGTGGGAGGCAGCTGGTCTAGGCACAGCTCTTGCAGCTGAGGAATATGTCTGTGACCATTCATCTTCCAGAGGTTTGAAATCAAGGGGTAGAAAGTACTGTCGGACAGTGATGAATGGTGAATTATTGGCCTCAGATCAGGACACAGCACTGTCCTCTACGTTCAGTTCTTCTCTTCTGCTCTGGTCCTTATGGTTTTGGGTTTTCCTCTTCCACTGCAACCTTCCCACAAAACCAGTGTCCTCTGAGTCCCCCACCCAGAGTCAGTGAAAGATAAGGGGGCTGATGGTTTTCTTCCTGAAACCTGCTCTTAACTGGAAGTAACTCCCCTGGAGCCCACGGCACTGCCCTGCTCACCTATGAAAACGATGAGGTTTAGAAACCAGCTCAACCCAAAGGTTGCAGATCAGTTTCTCAGATGCTTTAAACTAGCACTGCTCCATCCATACGTGAGCCAGTCCTACACACTCACAAACATCCCTATGCTTGCGAGGTTGACAACGTTGTGTTTTCTCTCTGTGTGGGCTATATGTTAAAATATTAAACAGCCTCTCATGGGTCATTTGGAAGGGATCTACTGAGGACCTCAGCTCGGGTAAACCTGTTTACAAAGGATACGGCCACAAGAACACCACCACTGCTCACGTTAAAAAGCCCTTCCTACCTCTGCAAAGAGGACGAAGAAAGCTTTTGCATCGTGTAGGCTCTATTGCACAGCTGAATTTTCCAAAGGAGGTGCTAAGAGAAGTAGATGCCCTGAAAATTCTTTCTAGAGTCAGATTTTCAAACAACTGCCTTCAAAAAGGTTTATCCTTATCACAAAGGCCCAGAGGTTTCTAACAGCAGATGCTGCAGAACTATAACAAGAAAACATCGTCTCTCTGCAATTTTACCAATAGATGGCAGTGGACACATTTGGATGGTTCTTCAGCTGCCTTATTGGTGGAAGGCAGGTAGGGTAGAAAATATCAAACCAGGCTGGTTTCTGTCATCAAGCCACAGCAGCATGACTCCGAAAAATATGCACACTCGGTATCTGCCGGCTGTGGACGGACAGGTCTCGTACCGAGACTTTTGAGCAACCGCTGTGATCAATGCTTGCATATGTAAAGGTATCCCTGTGTCAGCAGGCAGCCAGCAAGAGCTTTGTAGCATCATCCTGTTTAAAAAGCAGCAGTAGCCCCTGATGAAAGTGTTTTTTAGGCCATATTCATCCCTTAGGATCTCTGGTACAGCTCTGACATCTAAATTCTGCTCTCAGTTACTAAGGTCTGCAGAAATCCCTCTAAACAAGCACGAAGGAGCTGTCACGGTGGGTGGAGGGACGGGGGAAGTGCCAGTCTTTCGGTGAATGCTGGTGAATGCTGGTGAATGCTGCTCTCAACAGAAGGAGCTATTTTGCTCTCTGTTACACCATCTCTTACAGAGGATGCAAAGATCCTATCAAAGCTGCTCAAGCAATAGGTATCTCTAG
>NW_009226251.1:0-10623 GCF_000690835.1 Fulmarus glacialis | reverse complement strand
CTTTTTGGTCGGCTGAACCCCCAAGGTAGTGATCATGCTCAACTCCCGCAACACCATCCTTGTCCTTTGGTGCTGGGCTTTGGTCTTTCCCCCCTGACATGTCCAAGCTTTGCTACTGCCTCCAGCTGTGCTTAGTTTCTGAGGCCACTGTTTCTTGGTCAAGGAGGGATGAAGAACTGACCATCACATAGTCCCCACCACAGAGCAGAGAAGCTGCAGACTTGCTGTCTGTCTTTGCTGCTGCGACCACCTCAAACCCATTCTGTTTCCCTCTGCAGCCCACTCCTTACGATGTTACACGTGCAAGGAACCAATGGACATTGCTGAGTGCAGAACAACCACCCTGTGCCCCCCGAAAGCCACCGTGTGCACAACAACGCTGCACTCCGTAGACACAGGTATGTATGTTTCTTTGCTTGCTGTGAGTTCTCCTGAGGAGAGATGCATCCTTCGTGGGCCAAACGACCTCATGTACTTAGAATCATAGAACAGTTTGGGTTGGAAGGGACCATTGAAGGTCATCTACTCCAACCTCCCTGCCATAAGCAGGGACATCTTTCACCAGATCAGGTTGCTCAGAGCCCCATCCAACCTGAGCTCGAACGTTCCCAGGGATGGGGCATCTACCACCTCTCTGGGCAACCTGTGCCAGTGTTTCACCACCCTCACAGTAAAGAATTTCTTCCTTATATCTAGTCTAAATCTCCTCTCTTTTAGTTTAAAACCATTCCCCCTTGTCCTATCGCTACAGGCCCTATTAAAAAGTCTGTGCCCTTCTTTCTTATAAGCCCCCCTTAAATATTGAAAGCCTGCAAGAAGGTGTCCCTGGAGCCTTCTCTACTCCAGGCTGAACAACCCCAACCTTTCCTCATGGGAGAGGTATTCCAGCCCCCTGATCATCTTTGTGGCCTCCTCTGGACCCACTCTAACAGGTCCATCTCTTTCCTGTACTGAGCAGAGTAGGGGCAGAATTACCTCCCTCAACCTGCTGGCCACGCTTCCCTCTCCTCCTCCCAGTCCCAGTCCCATAATAAAGGGATTATCCTTTAACTTCCCTTTAAGAACCCAGGTGGTGTTATCCAACCTTAGAGTGGGAAGGAGAGAAATCTGTCAGATTCAGAGCCTCATAGCGAAGCATACAGGACTCATCCTGTTCGGTCTGTTTTGTTTTTCCTACCCCTATGCCCTTACGGACCCTGAACCTATAGATGTGTGCAAACATATCGCAGAAACCCAGGGGCTCTCTCCTTGTTTGTAGATGCTTTCACCTAGCACCGTCTCACCAGCGACCATGCCAGCGTTACGCCTGTGCTTCTTGGCACTGCCACCTTGCAGAGCCATTGCAGGAGCAACTCACCTGAACAAAATACACAGGGACTTGTGTCCCTTATCCACGCTAGAATAACTTTAGAAGGAGCAGGAGGGAGAGAGGGAGGAGGCAGCAGGGAGAAACAGTGGACCTGTTCCTAAAAGAGCAGTCTGGATTATAGCCACCCATGGATTAGAGATGCTCGACCCCTTATTTGCCTTTATTTACCTATAAACACTTTACTTTTAATTCCCCTCCATTGCACAGTCAGTGTTTCTCAATGCCAGCTGTCTGCACCTTCCTTTACCATTTTTTTCTCTTTCTTTTATTCTTCTCCCCCTCTCCAATCTCTCTGTTTCAGGTTACCCCTTTTTCGGCAACATCACTGTAACCTGAATGCCGCTCCTATGACGGGATAGGGGCAAAAAAACCTAAGTCATGTTGCTACACTGACCTCTGCACCGATGACAACAGGAGCAGCAATGGGGCGGGAAGGAGCTCTGCAGCGCTGGGTCTGGTGGCCATGGTTGTTGGCACGCTCCTCCAGTGCTCTCTGTAATGCCACAAGTGCCCACGCTCCAGCCAAAACATCCCCACTTCTCTCTCTGCCACGCTGCCTCGTGAACTCTGAGATACTTTGGGAATAACCTTCTTCGCTGACTTGTGGCTTCACCCATCTTCAATGCTGTGAATTCAAGTGGATTCAAACCAAAAGTTTGGGTACCTGGACCTAAAACCCTCAAATTTCCAGTTTCCAGCTGCTAAGCAGATGTTCCTCACCTTCAGCTGCTTCTGGCCCCCAGGACCCACATCTCCCCCTACAGCTTTCCTCTGTGGGGAGCAGTATTGGATGAAGCACCACGGCTCTGCACAGCAGGAGGGCCTGGAAGGTGCCATCAAGGCTGATGCTTTGGGGTCACCCTCAGCAAGAGCAGAGGCTGTATGCACACTGGACGTGGATAGTGCTTTTTTCCCAGGTCTCCTCGAGCTTCCACACCACCTGTATCTGTGGGCCTCTGTTACATTCCTGTGCACAACCCCCAAAAAATCCTGCAACCCTCCATCAGGAGCTTGGTTTATTTTCTTTCCATTTTTGGTGCCATGTCTCCAGTCAGAACAGCAGGTGGATGTTGGTCCCCTCTCACTACCTGCTCAGCAGAGTGTAGTTTGCAATTGCAGAAGGCTGGCAATTAGCTCTGTCTAGAATAAGCTATGGAATGAGTTCAGAAGGGCTCAGCCTTCATGTGTTGAGATGGAAGGTATTTCTGGAAAGCTCAAAACTAACTAACAGGCCAGGGCAGGTTAGACCTGCAAAAGCAAATTTGGGAGTTTGGCTAGCCAAAACCTTCATCAGCCCTTTGCCTGAGTTTGGGTTGCAATCAGAGCTCCTGGATTTCCCTTCCCAGATGTTTTACAGACCATTTCAAGCAACAGCTTCAGTTACTCTGCCCTCCCCTGTCCCTTCACAGCAGGGACCACAGGAAAAGAAATGTAATGATTATCCCAGACCCTCAACTCTGGGAAGAGTCAACGGCTCCATTTACACCGGTTAACAGCACTACTGGGTCCCAGCTGGGGATTTGCTCTGTTCTCCCTTGGAGCAGCTGTAAGATTGATTTTGATGCCCTGTCTGCTGTAAAACCAGATGGAGTGGAAGCAGATACAAATGAGCCAGGAGTGCCCAGCTCGTAGTCCTCTCTGGTGGGGGAGAGCTGGGGAACTTGCCATTTGCTCTGTTCCTATTGCCAGGGCTTGTCCAGGGGACAACCTGCAAGAGCAAGGGCAGAGTGGAGCGTGGGTCCATCCCATGCACCATCCTTGTGTGTTCATGCCACCCCTGTAACCTCCTCTGTGGCAAAGTCCATTTTTACTCTGTTTCCATAAGACGCCAGCCAGGGAACTAAAGGAATAAGCAGGGGGACTTTTTTTCTTCATCGCACAGAGCTAATGGTTTCTTAAGGTTTGCCTCAGTACCATTTGCAAGAAAACTTTGACACAGCATTGCATTCCTTGGCAGAGGGCCCTGTGCAAACCTGGGGCTCGGGAAGTTGATAAGCCCTTTTTTTCCTGGAGGTGAACTGCTCCGTGCTTCACTAAAACAGCCACAGCTTCCCTGAGACCCTCTTTCAATGCTGAGATCTACGGGGAGGAAAAATGCCATTGAGAGGCTAATGATTGGGAGCTACTCAAATATTGGTATTACACCCACCCTTGCAGACACAGAGCACCAGCTTCTGCTTCCCACTCGTCTGTTCTCTGTTTCCCTGCTCCAAAAACAGTCTGATGTGTTGGGCCAGAAGCAAACCACCATCACTGCCATCCTTAGGTCATATCACCTTTTCCATCCTGGGTTCAAGCTCTGGAGTAAGTCATTGTCCCCAGTGGCCTTTCCACGCTGGCTGCAGGGTCCTGTGCTGTGCTAACGTGGGCTGAACTTTCCTCCATCATGCAGATGGGGCAGGGTCTGGATACAGAGGGACTGGGAGGGTGAGGGTTCCCTTCTGGGTGAGAATCTAGCAAATAAAGTTGGATCCTCCAGTTTTCAGCCTGTAGCATCTTTCTTGCGCGCTCAGCCTTCGTCCGGGAAGGGAGCATGGGGCAGCACAGGCTGCAGGGGGGGCATGTCTCTGGCTGGCTTCCTGCAGCTCCCCAACTGCCTTATGCCAGAGAGGGGAAAAGCTACAGAAGGGGACAAGTAAGGGAATGCAAAAATACTCCTTGGAAGAGCTAGATTTAAGGTTATCCCCATTGGAAAAGAGGGGGAGAAGGGTGGCAGAAGGGCAAAGTACTGTCCAGTGGTTACTGGAGGCTCATCTGGGGCATGCACGGAGAGAAATGGGGGGTTTGTTAGTGCAGCTTCTCTTGCAGCAGGCAAAGAGAAAGCGGCTGAGCTCAGCACAGCAAGGCAAGCAGGCAGCTGGGAGCATTTGGGGTCCACTCTGTGCTGCAAAGATGCTGCGGGTGGGGACCACTGCCCTCCTTGTGTGAGCATCCTGTATCACACTGCGCTGAAGCTCTCCTGTCACCTGCGACTTGCCTGTTAATGTGGCTCCGTCGCCAGAGCAGCGAGCTTCTACTGCAGCCAAAACATAGTCAAAGGCAGGGTTTGGCTTCAAAGCACTTGTAATATGTTCCTAGATTAGGCGAGGTGAAAAACCCTTCACACAGAGTGTCAGGGCTACAAAATGTCCTTTTGCATTAATATTCGTCTGTTCACACTGTGTTAGCCTTAAGCCACAGGCTGAACAGTCGTCACTGAGAGCCCTTGCGAAGTTTGATTTGCTGCTGCTTAGGTTATTGCTTTTATTTATTCTTGCTATTTGGTTTCTAGGAGTTAAATCCAGCAAGCACCACTGCCCCAGCAAATGCAGGACACTGCCAGGGGATTCAAAGGAGTTGGCAGACTTTTGCGTCACTGGGTCAAGTGGACAAAGGGAGGGAGAAGTTTAAATATAGGCTGGATAAAATAGAACAGAGAGAGATGTGTCTCCAAAGGGCCATAAAAAGACTTGCAGCTTCTCGGCCCTGCAAGATGAGGCTTCGCAGCAGGCAGCATGCAGCGCTGCTGTTGCTGCGTTGAAGGATTTTACCTGCCCCTCTGGGGGCTTGTTCTTCCCAGCAGTCATTCTGTGCATGTCCAGAGACGTACACATTATCTCCAGACTTGAGGGCACTCCTCGATGCCTTATGTTTTATCTGGCCAAGAAGTTGCCTCTTCCATCACCTTCTAGCCCTTCTGCAAATGTGGGGCAGCCCTACAGATGTGTAGCCCCACAGATGTGCAGCCCTACAGATGTGTAGCCCTACAGATGTGCGGCCCTGATCTGCATCACCTGCTTTCAGTTGCAAATCTGCAAATGCTTTCATCCTTCTAGAAATGAAAGAGTAAAGCACGACAGAGACCAAACTGTCAGGGAGGTGTTTGCAGACCCACATTGGTGAGGATATTCAAACTGGTATACGCTGTGGAGTCCCACCTCCAGCCAACCATCAGGGCAATACGTCTGCCGTGCGTGGCCTTTCCTTGTGAGCTCCAAAAGTCTTGAAGGTGGAGTGGATATTTCAAAGGATAGTTCCTCCTCTGGAAACGCAGTGCACAACCAGCCTTGGCTTGGGCTGGATTAGGACCCAGGTTCAATCATGCTGCTTTGACTTGGGCAAGATTCCCACAAAGGCATCACTGGTGCTGTGGGAGACCAAAGGTACAAACAGCATGATTAATACTTAGAGGATCGGGGTTTCCAGGGATCATTTGCAGTTGCTTTCCACTAGTTGTAGCAGGACACTAGTCACATCATGCATAGTTGTGAGTGGTGGTAATTATCCTGACATGCCCTGATTGCAGGCTGGCTCAAGCTGCAGGTTGGGAAACACCAGGAACTGTTTTGCTGCTTTATTTCTTTTAATTATATATATTCGGTCTTCTTTGGGAGGGAGAGGGGGAAAAAGAACTATACAGCCCTCTTGGAAGGTGCATTAATCCAGGTGGGCATGAAAGAAAAGAGAGGAGACTAGGGCAGAATTTACTGCAAAACTCCAAGAGAAGAAAAAAGAAGGGAATATTTTTGTGGTCCAGACGTTTAATGTAAAACAGAGCTCTGATGTAATCAAATACAGAAAGAACTTGTAGTTCTTGCTAAAAATACCTGCCTAGAATATAAATATACATTAGCATGTAGGTGCGAGACTTACAGAGATATCTGCTACAGTCTTATATTTACAGATAAGGATTTAAATGTTTAATACTGCACATTCAAAAGTAAGTCACTTCATCTGAAGTAGTTATTAATTATAGAATGCGCTTGGCAGGACTGAAGTGCAGCAGGAGTGATATCATTTTCAATATCACTCCCAAATTATTTCTCATCTAAAACCTATCATGTGCACTTTTTTTTTTCCTTCTTAAAATAGATCTATTTTTCCATACTAAGCGGTGTATGACTTGGAATAGCTGCTTCTGACACACTGGCCCATCCTCTCTCTGATGTCTTCATTGCTCTCCTGCACTACTCTCGCGTACCTAATTCCAGGGGAACATAAATCTGAAGCCTCTTTATTCCTTACTGCTCCAGGTCTGAGAAAAAGACAAATTCCCTAAAAATGAGGTGAAAGGAAACTTTGGGGATTCTGAAGCAGATACGCTGAGGGGGCAGGGAGGCAAGCATGGCATCGTGGTTGGTATCTCAATTTAGCAAAGTCATTTAGGTTCACTTGAACTTTAGAGGGATGCTCAGACTATTGTAAAAGGATGGGGGAGATGGCCTGTGTGTGCATTAACTGCCTTCCCCGCATGCCTTCATCCCCGTTCCCTGGGGCTCCAGTCTACAGTTTGCCATGAGGTTTTAAAAAACACAAGGTGTGTCAATTAATCATTCTGTGCCCTACCTGAGGCTGGTCTGGATCCTGATGCCCTTCCCCAGTCAACCCCTATTACACAGCCAGGGATTGTCACGTAGCTCCAGGCACGGTCCTGCAACATATCTTTAGTGCCAACTGAGCTTTAAGTTTCTGAATACACTTAATAAATGTGGGTAAGGACATTGAGCCTTGGGGTGAACGAATTTTGCACTAGTCCCTCATGCGCGTATTGCTGAAATCCATGCCGATCCACAACGTTAAAGGCAACCGAAAGTCATAGCATACAAAATCCATCGGTCAGAGTCCCGAAAATCTAACCCAGTCACCTGAACAAAACCACTACATGCTCCTTTTGGCCAGCAGGTCTCTGAATACAAGGTGTGAATATATTTTTCATGTCTTCAGGCCGTTCCTCCCCATTGCAAGGGCAATTCAATGTGCCCTCAGTCACATCAGCGATGGCACACCAACACTGATGCATTGTCCCGACTCTTGTTTTAGCGCACAGCCTTGCCCTGGACTCACCAGTGTTTGGAGCAGTAGAGCTCACTCTTGCCTTGTTGTCAGCTGTGGTTGGGACTGGCCCGAACATCCCTTCATCTCCTTGCAAAAGGAATTGCTTTTGCCCAATAATCTGGGAATGAGATACAAAAGACCGCCTGAAAAAGGAGATGGAGTGATGTCAAGGTCCTCATGTTGGTGCATTTGCTTCTGCAGTACTTTTGGACCTGAGAGGGGCAGGATGAGGAGCACCCTGATGCTTGGGAGAAGTTTTGCACCTTCTTTGAGCCCTGCTGCTATGCACGCACCTTTGCTGCTTGGCTCGTTCCCCAGACGAAGCACAAACACAGGCTGAGGCACAACGTTTTTCCACTTGCCTATGTGAAATCCTGGGGGCGGGTGGCACTTTGCCAGTCGAAACTCTCCTCCAGGCAGTGGCAGGATTTCAGAGGGTGGCTGTGAGGCAGCAGTGATGGGAGATGCTTGCAGAGGGATGTGCCACCACTCCCAGCAAGCAGCACCAACCCACAGTGTGCAGTGGGCTCCAGGTTCCCAGTGGCACCAGAACGTGTTCGCTATGAGCTGATGCGAGTGGCAGAACAGCAAAGCCTCATTAACAACGTGCTTTGATGTAGCTCTTCATCATGGAGCCTCTGAAGCCTTAAAAAGGGCTGAGCTGTCTTCAGTCACAGTGAAGGTTTCAGTAGAGACTCTTCTATCTGAATGTTTGTTTTCCTGAAACCCACAGGGACTTCACAAACTCTTGCCGTGCAACGAATTCAAACCAGCAGCTGTATGTTGTTACCTGTGCACGCACAAATCCATGATCAGATGAGCCATGTCCTTATAAAGCGGGGCTAAAAACATGCCAGAATTTGTTTTTAATCTTTCCTGGCTGCTGCCCATCTCCTGGCTCTGGGGAGAGAAGACACAGGGGAAGAGGTGTTTTTAGTGTAAAGACAGCTGTCGCTGTGTTTGGGGATGACATCCAAAACTGAAAGAGAAACAAACACCCAGGAGATAGAGACAAACTCTGACACGCTTACAGCAGCGGAGGAAAGCCATCTTGGTGAGGAGGGGAGAGTTAATAACAAGACATCTGACTTCTACCCCAGAAAAGACGGGATTTTAAACAAACTACTGTCAGCCACCAGTCATGGCCATCTTGGGAAAGGGGTCTAGTTTATCTTTGCCTTTGGGGAATGCAACCAGGAGGTGTATTTTTACCTGTTGATGTCCTCAAATCATGATAGGGTTTTCTGCAAGCTCAATTCTGCTGTGCCAGCTCTGTGCAAAGATCTCGCAGGACTGTTGGGGTTCCTCATGCATAGGAAGCAAGTCTAGGTGTCTCAAGGGGCTTTTACTGCTAACCTCAAGGAGCACATGTAAAGGGTCTCCTAAGCTTATAAGACCCAACCCATATCCTTACTTCTTCTTATCACTCCTTTAAAGAAAAAAATTCATCTGAAGTATATGCATGCTTGTGGCTTTGCTGGCAGGAGGTTGTTCCAGACCCTCACTGCTGTGATGGTCAGAAACCACATTTGTAATAAAATATTGCTCTTGCTTCTCCCTGCTCTGAGGTATTTCTATAGGCAGTTGGTCCTGTCCTAGATGTTTTGTTAGGCTAAACAAGCCAGCCTGTTCTGATCTACTTTTGGAAGATCAGCTCTCCAAGCACAATGATTTTCATTATTTGTGACTGTGTCATCTTCAAGCCATGGTTATTTTGGCCAATCCAAGCTATGTGCAAGATCTCATGAGCTAAAAGGCCATCACAAAAAGGATCCTTAGAGGATCTATTGTTTCAGTGGTCTCCTGGGGCACAGTTGGGTTGGATAAAGGAGCTGAGAGGTGTTTTATTCAGGCAGTCTCTGAGCTACAAAATTACCCCTTTATGAAGGCCGTTCATGAATCCTTATCCAATGGAAAAACACAGATGAGAGTCTCCTGGAGTCTTCTTGTTGTGCCGGTTCTCCTGAACGGGGCAGGGAAAGCAAATGTTTTTCATCAAACGAAAAATGGGGATGAGCAGGCATTTCTGTCACCTAATCAGAGCACGCATGTGCACACAGCACCTCTCCGCCATTGGCAGCACAAGGATGCATGCACAGGGCTGAGCTTCAGCTTTTAGGGTCCCTCATCAAAATCCTCTCAAACTCCTTAGAGAAAGGTTGGCAGACATGCAACATCTTTTTCACATGTAACAAAATGCAATTGCTGATAGGCTGCTGCTTCAACAAGCCACCGGGTCTATGGGAGAGAATTATCAAGTGTGTGCAGTCAAGACTAACTTTCTGATCAGGGGACAACCATTAGGTCACATAAGTGCGTCTAACCCCTATAGAAAATGCTGTGGCACAAGATAAATAGCAGCAAAGTGGATCTTCATGTGCTGAATTTTCTTTTTTTTTTTCTGGAAACATGTCAGGGGTAGCAGAGTCAGGTAGAATAAAATAGAATAGAATAGAATAGAATAGAATAGAATAGAATAGAATAGAATAGAATAGGCTATTTCAGTTGGAAGGGACCTACAGTGATCATCTAGTCCAACTGCCTGACCACTTCAGGGTTGACCAAAAGTTAAAGTATGTTATTTAAGGGCACTGTCCAAATGCCTCTTAAACCCTGAAAGGCTTGGAGCATTGACCACCTCTCTAGGCAGCCTGTTCCAATGTTTGACCACCCTCTCTGTAAAGAAATGCTTCCTAATGTCAAGTCTAAGCTGAGTTGTTCAGCTCCTCTTATTTATTTTATCCAGATCTTTTATTCAGACTCTCTCTTTTCTGCACTTGCCCTGGCCCCATGGATGTTTCCATGCAGCCCAGCAACCTGTAGAGCTCAACCATCCTCCACCCCAGCAGTAGGGAGCTGGGTCCCCCACCCTGCAGTGCTCGGGGGAGGACAAGAATGTTCTTTTCAAGCTGAGAAGTCACAGAGACCTGAGCCAGGGTGGTGGGATCCATCCCGCAGAAGGCACAGCCATCTCCCAACCTCTGAACCATGGTGCCAGTGATGTTTGGGGTAGGATCTATGGGGGGTGGCTGTGTGTTTTGGAAAGGCCAGGGCAGCAGGAGCACATGCATGTGGGACTCTACACGTGGGTGGATGGATGTGCCTGTGTAATTGTTTCTCCCTACTTGCTCAATAACCTCACTTGTTTACTTTGGCATGATCTTGACAGCCCTCGAGGCCAAGGGAGAGTTAATGGATTTTATGGTATCCTGTAATCATGCAAACCTTGAAATAACATGTGACAACATGACTGGTTTATTAAGGAGGAGTAGGTGCATCTAAGAATAATGAGGCTTTTAGGAGCTTATAGTTGGGCACCAGCTAGCTTTCAAGCACTACCTACAACCCCCTAGAAGTTTGCAGCTAGTTGTCTCCAAGATCCTCGTGCTTTGTTTTTGCGGAGAAGGAGTGACATAGTCATAGAATCATAGAATCATTAA